>NC_142940.1:16098283-16100783 GCF_046866305.1 Octopus bimaculoides | reverse complement strand
AGAATTCGAATAGAATTCTGTTATCAAATATTGGAAAATATACTGTGGAATAGAAAGCAATGTGAAAGATGAGCAAGAGGAATGGTATTAGGTATGGTTTTTGAATAGGGATCTTCACGTAGATGGAGAGAAAGAAATAATAATCCTTACTACTATCTCATTTACCCTTCTTCACACATTTCTTTCGAACATCTAACACACACACACACACACACACACACACACACACACACACACACACACAGAGACACACACACGCACACGCACACGCACACAGACACACATATACACATGCATACGCAACAATATTGATTGATGTAACAAGACTTGAAATATCATCTTCAAGAAAACTTGAGCTGAGCAGCCAGGAAACTCCCCAATGCAGTTCGATTGATGTAGGTAAATTGACTAAACACGAAATGGCCTTTGAAACAGTCTCACGCCATAGACAGAGTTAGGGTTTGCTTCAAGCCTCGTGGTTCTGAGATCAATTCCACTTTGCGGCTCCATGTGCGACCATTTATGTCTTGTCGCCTCCCGTTGATCATATATCCGCAAGTGATTCATGGTAGTAACAGGAAGCTGTGAAAGGGAATCGGTAATGATTCCTCTTGTCCTTAGAGTGTTAAAATTAATTTGTCGCCCTGTTCAACACCCCAACTGGGAATTGAGTACCTTTGGCAGATATCCGTTCGTCTGCGCTCTGAGTTTAACTTTTTCCATTCTCCTTTATCGCTGACAATTGAAGCTGCGTTTTACTGTACGACTAAGCGATATGAACCTCTGCTAATGCCTTGTCATCTTTTGCGGTACGACGTTGAACATACACGCATGAGCGCCACACGCACTCATAATCAAACGCACGCATATACCAACACACGTGGAGGCGCAATGGCCCAGTGGTTAGGGCAGCGGACTCGCGGTCATAGGATCGCGGTTTCGATTCCCAGACCGGGCGTTGTGAGTTTTTATTGCGCGAAAACACCTAAAGCTCCACGAGGCTCCAGCAGGGTATGGTAGCGAAACCTGCTGTACTCTTTCACCACAACTTTCTCTCATTCTTACTTCCTGTTTCTGTTGTGCCTGTAATTCAAAGGGTCAGCCTTGTCACACTCTGTGTCACGCTGAATCTCCCCGAGAACTACGTTAAGGGTACACGTGTCTGTGGAGTGCTCAGCCACTTGCAAGTTAATTTCACGAGCAGGCTGTTCCGTTGATCTGATCAACTGGAACCCTTGTCGTCGTAAGCGACGGAGTGCCAACAACAACAACAACAACAACCAACGCACGTACATATATTTCAGTTCGCTTAGCGCTTATACCAAAATGTATACAAAACTTAACAACAAATAAATTTACCTTAAAAAATTCATTTAATCGTGAATAAGAAAGTTTTCTTATAGATTGAAATGTTTTTTCCCTTGTGGCTAGTCTATGGATGAAAAGTCCTTACCACAATAAACTATCCACTCATATCACATATAGACAAGCTTACACACACAACACAACACAACACACACACAGACATGCACACAAACAAACAGACAAACATACATAAACAAACACACGCACACAAACAAACACACGCATATAGACACACAAACACTCAAACATACACACATACATACTGAAACACGCACACACACAAAAATACACACATCCACACAAACACACACACACATAAGAACAGTCATATGTATACACATAAACAAACTAACGTTGTCGAGAACGTAATTTGAAAGTATATTGTAAGTATATTTAGTGAACGTAACACCTTTTATACGCAGGTGAAATATGGCATTCATGTGTTAATTAAACACGAAAATTAATTAAAATTCAGTTTAATTAAGTCGACTGATTAAGTTCGAAAGAAAATATATATTTTCTCAAACAGACCAATGATAATTCTCGTTGGGATTGTACCGCCGTTGATTAAACCCTTTAGCACAATATATATGAGTGTATACACATACGCACACGCACACGCACACACATACGCACACGCACATATATATGTATGTATAAATGTGTGTAATTAAGCATATATGCATATTTGTGTATACGAAACTATTTGTTCATGCATGTATATATATATATATATATGTGTGTGTGTGTATTTATTTGTGCGTGTGTGTGTATATGTGTATGTGGGTGTGTTTATGTACATATATGTATATATGTCTATATATATTTATGTATATATATATATATATATATATATAAGTATATGTGTGTATTCTTCAAAATTATTTCTCTCTCTCTCTCTCTCTGCAAATATATATATATATATATATATATATATATATATATATATATATATATATATATATATATATATATATATATACACACGTACATGTGTGTCTATATGTGCGTAACATTTATGTATTTAAATATTCTCTTTAGTTTAGCCTTCATTTAATAATTCTCAGTAGTTCCACGTGTAATTTTCAAATAATATGATTATATGCTATTAACTTCATATGAAACTTTATAATTT
>NC_142940.1:16085783-16093283 GCF_046866305.1 Octopus bimaculoides | reverse complement strand
TATATATATATATATATATATATATATATATATATATATATATATATATATATATATATATATATATATATATATATATATATATATATATATATATATATATATATATATATATATATATATATATATATATATATATATATATATATATATATATATATATATATATATATATATATATATATATATATATATATATATGTGTGTGTGGGTGGGTGTGGGTGTGAGTGTATGTGCGTGCGTCTATATTTGTGTTTGTGCGTGTTTCCATCAACGTAATCTAGCGGTTCGGGAAAAAAACTCCAGTAGGATAAATACCAGACTTTAAAAAATAAGTACTAGGGCCAATTTCATTCGATGTGAAACCATTTGAAGCGTTGCTCCAGCATGACCACAGTCCTATGAGTGAAACAAATAAAAAATGCAAAAAATAAATACAGCAGATCGCCGTCAGAAGAAGACAAAACGCTTAAGTCACTCGTCTCTTCCGATATTCTATCGACTTGCTCGTTTGCAGCTGCTTCCGTAATTCATATTAATATTTACCGCCGTCTAATATAAATAATATAACTAATCGATTTAATAGAAGCAATTATTCATTTTGAGATTATTTCGTTATTGATATAACTTCTCCTTTAAGGAACGAAAATTCTCCTAGGATTCACGTATCACAGCGATGTAAATATTATGAAGGAATATAATTTATTTTATTTGGGGCAAGAGAGAAGTAATTGAAAATTAGCGATAAGGAGTGGTTCAGGTGAAAATTGCGTCCCTCCTGGTGATGCTGGTGGTTATGATTATTGTTGTTATTATTATGGAGGTGTTGTTGGTGGTGGTGGTCAGTGAATATATACCAAGAAGGTCGATTCGTTGATTGAAATGGATAATCAAACGTGTGTGCATGTTGTTAGTGTTTAGACATTACATTCTGAGAACGATGCGACCGTACATCTGGTGTGTGAAATAATGAGAATATCATTAAAATAATTCCCACACGTGTAATTTCGTTGGAGAATCAATGCATTGAACACTTAATATTAGTAGAAGGGGAGACAATCATTTACGACATTGAACTGTTTAAAACAATATTCTAGTTGATTCGAATTTTACCGTTCATAGCCATTATATACTGTTTCACATTTGGTCGATTAGGCTTATGAAATAGCTTGTAGTAATCATAACCTCCTGCTTTTCAGTTTTTGATCGGTATTAGTAATTTATTTTGACGCTTCACTTTTGTCAAAGCTTGTCCAATACTAACACGGAATGAACTATTTCAGTTATGCCATGAAATTTTTGTTTCATGCTCTAATTTACGTTTTGTCCTGGCCGTTGGTATCGTGTACTATTTTCGACTTTGACACCTTTTTGGTACATGGTCGAACTATTTTTCGTAGATACATTCTCAGACTATTTTGTTACCTTATCTAAGCCTTGTTTCTTCTGTTCCGTCAATGAATATATTTTATAATGAATTTGTATCATGTCTCTATTTATAATGCACATACGCATACTGACATAATACAAACATTTATATACTTAAATATATACTATATATATATTATACACACATGTGGATATATATATATATATATATATATATATACGTATATATAACACACACACACATATATATATATATATATAGTTCAAATTTACAGAAAACATAACGCAAGGACAGATGTAGGAACAACAAGCATCTGTATTAGTTTAAAACTTGGCAAGAATGGAAAAATCTTTGAGCCTATATATATATATATATATATATATATATATATATATATACACACATATATACGACAGGTTTCTCTCAGTTTCCGCCTACCAAATCCACTTATAAGGCCTTGGTCGGCCCGAGGCTATAGTAGAAGACACTTACCCAAGGTGCCACGCAGTGGGACTGAACCCGAAACCATGTGGTTGGTAAGCAAGCGACTTACAACACAGCTACTCCTGTACCTATATATATATATATATATATATATATATATATATATATATATATATATATATATATATATATATATATATATATATATATATATATATATATATATATATATATATATATATATATATATATATATATATATATATATATATATATATATCAATGTATACGTATATCTATATATGTATATAGACATATTATATATATGTACACTCACACACACATTAATGTATTTGTGTATGTAAGTATATATATATATATATATATATATATATATATATATATATATATATATATATATATATATGCATACCTATAAGCATAGGTATGCATGTATATACGGATGAAAAAATATATCAACGAAGAAAATGAACAAATAAATGAACAAATAAAGAAAAAATAAATAATATAGAAAAACTCGATGAAATAGTTTAAAATGCTGCAAAAAATAAAAATATAGAATAAACCACATCGTTTTCGAAATTGTTCGCATACAGAATTCTATATTGCAGCATTCAGCTCCAATTCTTGGACAAGTCCTGAACTTGTTGATTGAATATTGAGGCGGCTGTGTATCTGTCGAAAATGTCTGTCTATGATATTACAAGAAAACGGTTCAGACAAGAGATTTTGTATGGATTTACAGACGAAATATCAATATTTGAGAATGAAAGAAGAGAGAATAAAAAAATAAAAAAAGTATAGAGGAGAAAGTTTTTTTGTAGATGTGTACATTTCTTAAGTTTATTGTTGTTTTTACTTTTCACCAGAAAGTGAAATTATCTGTATATATTTTTTTTTGTATAATTGATATCGATGCCTTTTATTTGTCTATATGAATATATGTATATATACACGTGCGTGTGTGTGTTTATGTATATATATACATATATCTGTATGTATCTCTCTCTCTATCCCTATCTATCTATCTATCTATCTATCTATCTATCTATCTATCTATCTATCTATCTATCTATCTCTCTATCTATCTATCTATCTATCATCATGGACGGACGGTAGACACATCGGCTCCCATGTAAGTTGCATTTTTCACCTCTTAAAAGACCTATTTTGTTTTAAAATTTTGTATAAGTTGTGTATAACACAAAATACTTCGTGAACATATATTTTTCAAATCGGAAATAGCTCTATTTAGAGCCTTATTTCCAAAAATTCAAACATATCTTCCTCGTTCCTAGCCATATTCTTTAAAACGAATATGGCTAAGGTTTTCAACGAGGCCGACTTCCCGCTCCTAATGCCAGAGGCGAAAACACTTAATGCCGTTCCGCATGAACGCAGACAAGTGATGAAGAAGAGCAATGATTCTGAGTCAACTGCTGCTGCCTCAACCACCACCACTACCACCATCACGTGTACAAACTCTGCTGCTACAGCAGTCTTGCCTGCCACCGTCACCAGTGACAACAACAACAACAACGACAAAGACAACAACAACAACAGCAACAACAACGACAACGACACAAATGTCCTTGCTAACACGACCACTGTCCTCACCACTGCTACTACCAGTGACAATAACAACAGCAACAACAACAGGACACCGACCTTCAACACCAACACCACCACTACTTCGACAAACTCTGCCGCCACTACCACCACCTTTGAACCTGGCAGTACCAACACCACTGTCAATACCACCATCAACAACTACAAGACGAACAAGATAAACAACACCACAAACGCCACAAACAACATATCTGCCAGCATCACAAAAACAAATTTTGCCGATGCAACGAAAGAAAAAAGAACAATATTAACATTCACCCAAAAACAAATCAATGACACAAAATCCCTTCTCACGAAAGAAGGTGACACTGTACACATACACATACCAAAAGCAATTATTGAAAATACAAACAAGAAGCACATATCATACAGACTTATCAACAAGAAAACGAAGCGACCGGAGAATTTCTCCACCCAAAAAATTGAGATTTGTCTCAAACCGATATGGCCCTTTCAAAGTCATGTTACTTGGGGACGAAAATTTGCCACGGTCCTAGTACGCTTTAAGAGCGAACAGTTAGCGAAGGAATTTTCAACACTCTCTCTCCACACAGATGACTTGGTGATGATACCGAGTTATCTTGGACAGAGAGTGACGAAGGTGACAGTAAAGAATGTCCCTTCACAAGTGGAAACACAGTGGATAGTAGGTTCTATATGCCTCGAAATGGAGGAGGCAAATATATTAGAAATTGCTACTGCAGAGGAGAAAAACTGGGAAGGGGGAAAAAAAGTCGAAGTCCTCCTCCACATCACTGAAGAGGAGTGCCAAAAGATCCCCACACACATCCAACTGGCAAAGGACCACAAGTTATATGTAGTGGTGGAAGGAAGGCGGCCACGTTGTTATGTATGCGGCAGCGAGGCACACCTCAAGGACAGTTGCCCAACCGCCGCCAACCAAAAAAAGCAACAAGGGCAACCACCAAAACCCGGAAAAAAAACCCTACTACCAACACCACCATCAACAATCAAAACAAGAGAAACACAAGCAACACTGGCAACTGAGAAGACAACAACATCTGCAAAAACAACAAGTGAGGAAGCAGGGGAAAAGAAAGAAAATTCCAAGACTGTTTCCCCTTCCCCCACATCACACACACCTCACACAAATAACAAGCCATCAGCACCAACAAAAACAGCAACACAACCACTCACACAAGCACACACAGACGCTCACAATTTGCCCCTACCCCCTTCCGATTCCTCAGAACCTTCGTCGGAAGATGAAAGTAATGAGGAATGGCAAATAGCCCAGAAAGGAAGGAGGAAGAGGAGCAAGAAAAGAAAAGCAAACACAAACAAAGCAGGGAGATACACAACTCCCGAAAACACTCCAGACACCAACACAAGCACACACAACTACAACACAAGCAACAAAACCCCAAAAGCAAGTACACACACAATGCTCACTGCCATCAACACAAAAAACTCAGAGTTGATGGAATACATCAACACAAAAACAAACATAACAAACGAAGACATAAAAACCAGCAACCACCCATACACAACACCGCCAGAACACATCAAAATACTACACATAACACCAACCCTGCACCACACACTAAAATCTATTTTTCCAAAGGCAGTTGGCAAATGCCAAAAATACCTGGCGAAAAAACTATATAGTGATCTCCTCGAAGAAAACCCGAAGGAGGAGACACAAAAACTCTCAAACGGTAAGTGACTCTCTTTATAAAACTTTAACACTCAAATCAAAATGATGCTCAAGATTGGTTGTGTAAATGCGCGTGGCTTGGGGTCCCCTTGGAAACAAGGGTACCTCCTAAATGACATAAAGTCACATAAACTAGAAATCATAGCCATAAGCGAGACCAGACTCCATGATCCGCGGGCCCTATCGTCCATGTTTGGCAGACAGTTTAACATTTATTTTTCTCCCTGTCTGCCGAGAATGGGCGGTAGTGGCACGGCGGTACTCTTTCACAAGAGTCTGGATCTCGAAGTAAAGACAGTATTCATAGACCCGGAGGGTAGATTGGTTGTTCTGGATGTCGATGGCAGCGATGGGTGTGCTTTTCGACTCATATCAGTATACGCACCACCTTTAACAGGTAGGCCGGATTTCTTCCGACGTCTAGAAGTATTCCTAGGAACGTCTCGTCCTTTACTTTTAGTGGGGGATTGGAATGCTACCTTGGACACGCATCTAGACTATGTGGGCAGAGATAGGAATAGACGGGGATGCAAATGCCTCAAAGACCTGCTCAGACGCTTTCAACTGTTTGACAGGTACCGACTCGATTACCCGAATGCGCCAATGTGGACATGGACAAACCGCATCGGGTCGTCGAGATCGTATCTAGATAGAATACTGTGTAGGAGAGTAGATAGAGATAGCATAGGGTGTCCACAATTTCACATAGTCAGCTACACGGATCACAAACTTGTGACGTGTACGCTAGACTTAGATAAGACACATAGGCAGGGCTCCGGTTACTGGAAACTAAACGCGTCTTTCCCGTCGAGACCAGTTTTCAGAGACCGGATTAGCACGTTAGTAAAGAGGGCTTTGACAGGAGCCATCATCAATAACAAATGGTGGTTTGCCCTCAAGAGAGCAATAAAAGCAGAAGCGGTTAGGTATAGCAAAGCACTAGCCATAGACAGAAACAGAGTAGAGGGTGAACTAGTTAAGAAGCTAGAAGAGGCAATTAGAAGTGGCATCGCATCCGACGTTTTGGCGGCGAGGTTGGCCCTTGACCAACACTTCAACGCCAAACACGAAGGGTGCGTTGTCAGGGCTAGGATGCGTGCTCTAAGAAACGAAGGTGTTGGAGCCGCACGAGAGGCCCGGGTGGCGGAGGCGCAACAGGGCAACAAAGCCACCATTCGGTCTCTGGTGGACGAACAGGGGCGCGAACTGCTCGAGCCAAGCAAAATGTGTGAGGCCTTTCAGCGGCACTTTGCTCGACTGTTTGGGACGAATGGCGAGCGAGAACGCAGGGTGGACTTCAGTGCCTACCTGCACAGCCTGCCACGACTCTCGGCAAGAGAGGCGGAGTGCTGCGAAGGTGCCATCACGGCGGCGGAAGTGAGGGACGCGATGGCGGGATGCTCGAGGGACAAATCTCCGGGTTTGGATGGTCTGCCCTACGAGCTTTACAACTGTAAGCCAGACTTGTTTGGAGACGTCTTGGTGGCGGTGTACTGCAACTGGCAGCAAAACGGGAGCATTCCCGGTTTTGTGAGTCGAGGAGCCGTAACGCTGCTGAAGAAAGATCCAAACAAGGGGGACGTCATAGATAACTTTAGGCCCATCACTCTGCTCAATGCAGACTTGAAAATTTTGGCCAAGGTGTTAGCCAAGCGGTTGGCGCTTGTCATCGAGAAACTGATCGGCAAGGCGCAAACGTGCGCGGTGCCGGGCAGGAGCATCCATGACAACCTCCATCTGATGCGCTACATCATAGAGAGGGTAGTTAAGGAACCTGGCATGGGTGGGGCCCTGATCAATTTAGATCAATCGAAAGCTTTCGATAGGGTAGACCATCAATACTTGGAGGCTGTCCTCATAGCAGCCGGCTTCGGTCCCATTTTCCGCGGCTGGATGGCTGCCTTGTACAGAGGCATCCGTTCGGTAGTTCGCGTCAATGGGCATCTATCAAGACCCTTCGACATTGCACGTTCGGTCCGTCAGGGATGCCCCCTCTCGTCGCTTCTGTACGTGTTGACTCTCGAGCCACTACTGCGGAAGCTGGCGACGCTGAGGGGCATCCCGCGAGAGTTGGGATGCGGGACGAGCGTGTCGGCATACGCGGACGACGTCACCGTCATAGTGTCTAGCCAAAAGCACATCGAGCTTGTCGGCGAGACACTGAGAGACTACGAAGCGGTAACGGGAGCGAAAATCAACCGGGATAAGTCAGTGGGCTTGCGGTTCGGCACCTGGAGAAGCAACCCCATGCCGTCAAGTAGCGCCTCCGTCGTGGGACGTTGGACTGACGGTCCGGTTGAGATGCTCGGGGTCTGGTTTGGTCCAGACCTCCAAACGG
>NC_142940.1:16053283-16073283 GCF_046866305.1 Octopus bimaculoides | reverse complement strand
TGTACATTTAATACATCCGTCTTTCAATACATCGAACGGGAGATTAGTTGCTAGAGTATGTGAGGAGATAAGCTGCCCTGGTTAACTTTCTATCCACGGGGGACACTTGTTCCTTTTCTGTTCAACGTCGTGGAAAAGGGAGATAAGAACTGATTCTTTACATTGTTGTTTTTTTTAGTACAAATCATCAGGGCACACACGAAAAAAAAAATGGCTTCGATTTATCTATTCTGCATGTCTTTTTTATAGAATTTTTGATGAGGTTAAAATAAATATATAAATGAATAGCATTTGACTATCATTTAGATACTGGTAGTGTCCTTTGACCAGAAGGATTGTTTGTCCAAGCGTATGAATATGTGAATAAGTGTGTTTAAAATCGCTCTAATAGGAAAGAAAGAAAAAAATAGCAGAACAGCAAACCATGAGTGGAAATCTTGTTTAATGTAGTCTTAGTGTCGTTTATATTACATTCATTTCATTTGGCCAAGTGCAAAGCGAATTTTTCTTTAGTGACTGTATTTAATGTGTTGAAACATTACCAATATATTACTGGTATTTAATCTCATATGTGTTTGAAATTCAGCTTATGCTGCTGAGAATGAAAGGAGAGTATATGTGTGTTTATGTATGTATGCATGTATGTATGCTTGTATGTATGTGTAGGTATGTATGTCTATATTATATGATATATATATATATATATATATATATATATATATATATATATATATATATATATATATTATAATACATATATAATGTATTTACAAACACACGCATACACACACACACACACACACACACACACACACACACACACACACACACGTATATACTGGGTGATTAAAAAGTTGCCATACTTAAGAACAATTCATTTTTTTTATAAGAAACAAGTTTTTTTTTTATTTAACTGTTTCTAATAAAAATATAAATTTTTCTTACGTATGGTGATTTTTTGAATTTTGAATCACTGTGTGTGTGTGTGTGTGTGTGTGTATATATATATATGTATATATATATATATATATATATATATATATATATATATATATATATATATATATATATATATATACACACACTCACATACATATATATTATTTATCAAATACATAGTCTTGTGAGTTCATTTCGAAGACGTTAACTGAAAGAAGCCTGTCGTATATATATATATATATATATATATATATATATATATATATATATATATATATATATATATATATATATATATATATATATATATATATATAAAGGGCATTAACTGTGTATTAATACCTCACGCTATCGAGGGACTAAATAAGTAAAAAAACTACCAAAAATAAGTAACATATTTACCGAAAGCGAGGGAATGCAACTTTTTTTTCTGTATTTGATTGAGAAACCAGTGGTCTACCGTTGAGTTAAATGTTTTTAAGAGATAAAATTTGAAAAGTTGCATTCCCTCGCTTTCGGTAAATATGTTACTTATTTTTGGTAGTTTTTTGACTTATTTAGTCCCTCGATAGCGTGAGGTATTAATACACAGTTAATGCCCTTTTTATATATATTTAAATATATCTATGGAGAAACGATGAATCTTTTCATTACGAAATTTTTCGTTATTTTTTCATTATGAGGTTTTTTCACGCTGACTACTTGATAAATTCTTATAAAGAATTTATCCTATATTATATTATATATATATATATGTATATATATATATATAAAATTACGTGGTATCGTCTTCGATCATACTGCCTGACCCTTTGGGCATGTTTGATGTATAACGGCCTTCAGTCGACTGATATATTGCGGTAGAAATTTGATAAACGTGAACTGTAGGCAAAAACCTCGTTGTACACACACACACGCATACATTCAGGCAGAAACGTGTGTGTGTCTCCGTGATTACCTTTACATTTCTTTGTTTTTATGTGTTAGCATATTGGTCCTAAAGAAAGAGATGGGCATATACTACAATTAGGTCGTCTGTATTTTTTAACTATTGGTATAGTATGCATTGAGTATAGTTTTGAATTTGTTAGGAGTCTCTCGAGTGATTGGTCTTTTGCATTTGAGGAGTTTATGTGTATTTATGTGAGTGTGTGTGCGTGTATATATATATATATATATATATATATATATATATATATATATATATATATATATATATATCTATACATACATTAACATGTATATATATATCCATACACATTAAACATATTGTCATTATCGTGTATACATATATGTACGATTATATAAGCATATATATATATGTATATATGCATATATGCGTATATGCGTATATATATATATATATATATATATATATATATATATATATATATATATATATATATATATATATATATATATATATATATATATACATACATATATATATATATATATATATATATATATATATATATATATATATATATATACGCATATACGTATATATGCATATATACATATATATATGCTTATATAATCGTACATATATATATATGGGTCGAAACTGAGTATTACCAACTGGTTGATAATTAATGAAAATGTAGCTACCTCTTGTGTCTGTCTCCCGTTCAGTAATACATTGAATATGCGTTATGTTGTTTTTTTATTTACCATGCAGCTTTTCGTTTATATATATATATATATATATATATATATATATATATATATATATATATATATATATATATATATATGTATACACACATATATGTACATACTTACATCTACATGTGTATATATATGCATATCAGGGTACAGGACGTTAGAACAATGAACTACAGACAACGGAACGAACACAGGAAAACGGAAAGCCACTTGGAATATCCCTTCATCAGCTGTCTCTATTCTAACTTGACGTTTCGAAGATAAGACAGAACGTACTCTAGAATAGTATCTTCCTGAGTAGTGGATCAACCCACTACACAGAGGATTCCAAGGTGGCAAAGACAAACCAAGACAGGAAAAATTGGACAGTGAAAACAACATTCAAAAGCCGTACGGCCAAACGCGAATCTGAGGTAGAACGCTAGTAGTTCGTCTTGCCTTCACAGCGGCTGGAGTGAAAAGAAAGTTGACCACAGGTCACACAAGAGTAGAGAGGATGGTGGAGGGAGGAAGTGGAACAAGGAGGAAGGGACAGAAGAGTATAGCAGTGAAGTAGAGGCCAGGACAGAGGGATAGATAGAAAGATATATATATATATATATATGTGTATATATACGGAGCAAATAATTCACGGAAAAATATTTTGCGAAGATACCATTGATTCTCTTATTATCTAGTGTAACTATTTTAAAATGATAACAGAATCAATAATATAGGCGAATGCAGGCTCAAAAAACATTAAGTAACTGAATGATTAAAATTAATCAAAGGACATAACATGTATGTCTGCCTGCTGAAATGTTCAGTCAAATCCATTATTTAAATCACCAATATATATATATATATATATATATATATATATATATATATATATATATACTTTTAGGGAAAAGAACCAAGTTTCAAGAACTCATCGATGAAAATCCACTATCACATATAGAAAAATTAATAATTATAAGCACAATAAATGAGTATAATATAAAACAAAGTAAATATCATAAGATAAAGATAGTAAAATGACTACACGTGTTTCATAACTAATTTTCAAATAGAAAGGAAATTTAAATCGATTAAAATCAATTAAAATTATCGCAAATAAATTCTATTCAAAAATACATCTATATATATATATATATATATATATATATATACATATATATATATATATATATATATATATATATATATATATATATATATATAAACATATACTCATAATTTTGCCACGTGGTGTATACTGAATCTCCAGTATTTTTGCTCCAAATTTGTATTAGATATAAATCCATTTATTAGAATGTATATATTTTCACTTCAGGGGCTTCGAGCTCGAAAAGAAAACTAGTGTGAGTAACCTTGACGTGAGAAATATCTGGACACAACAAGCAAAGTCTTAAAGAAACCAATAAATAAATAAATAAATGAAAACGACTATTTAGTAAAAGGACGGAAAGGAAAAACAAACAAATACACCAAAGGAAAAATAGAAACTGCGCAGCAACGTGTGATAAGCTCTATGCGATACTTAGAATGTTTGGTGTCGAATCATAAGAGAAAACCGCAGCCGCAAGTTATGTGAATATGATTACGATAAATTTATGGAAGGATTCGGAATTTAGAGAATTATTAAGAGCAGTTAGGCATGATTCAATTGTGTGAAGGTCTAGCTTAGTGAAGCTTATTTGTATCCAATTCCCGACAGACGGATCGTAAACGTCAGCAAACGTCCAAGAATTTATCCATCATCAGCATCTGAAATATTAGCTCATCACTCTATCGCAACTCAACAAAAATCTGCAGTAGTCTTCCTTCATTTTACCGTTCTCAATTTACGCATTTTCGCTCTCTGTTTTTCCCAGTTGATTTTTACCCTCTTTCTCAAACGGTGTGTCTCTACATCTCTCTTCCTTTGCCTCCCTCTCTCTTCCTTTGTCTCTTTCTCTCTCTCTCTCTCTCTCTGCCACACTGTCTCGCTGATATATATGGTATATATATATATATATATATATATATATATATATATATATACATATATATATGTGTGTGTGTGTGTGTGTGTATATATTTATATATATGAGTGCAGTGCGTGTGTGTGCGCACATATATGCCTATGTACACACACACACACACACACACACACACACACACACACACACACACACACACACACACACACACACACACATACACATATATATATGCATACATGCATGCATATATATATATATATATATATATAGTGTGTGTATGTGTGTATTATGTGCATGTCTGTACCTATGTGGTATGTGTACGTGTATGTATAAATACACACACACACACATACACATAATTTGATAAACCATACAGTGCTTTGTAGATTGGGTTGTTGAAGTTTTGCAATAAATAGCAGCCCCCGGGAAGCGACAAGCCCGTAGGTGATTGTTATAGTAGTTAACTTCGTTTGTTGATTTCTGTCCCAATGAAGAATTGAGGAAGCATTGATGAAAATGATGGGAATAATGCTGTTGATAATTGTAGCATGATTGATGATGATGATGACGATGGTGATGATGATGATGATGACGACGACGATGAAGAAGAAGAAGAAGAAGAAGAAGAAGAAGAAGAAGAAGAAGAAGGAGAAGAAGAAGAAGAAGAAGAAGAAGAAGAAGAAGAAGAAGAAGAAGAAGAAGAAGAAGAAGAAGAAGAAGAAGAATTAAATTAAATTAAATTATGTAAAAAATTTCTTTGTAGCTAATGATGATAATGGTGACACGGAAGATGATGATGATGATGATGGTTGTCGTGGTGGCGGTGTTGGTGGTGGTGGGTGTGGTGGCGGTGATGATGGCCGTTGAGACGAAGAGAAGGAAAATGAAGGAAAATTATGGGATAATGTCTTGGTGGATAAGAACGATAATGGGGACATCTATGATTATGTTGCTGCTGATGATAATGATGATGATTAAAATACCGACGATGTGGTGATGATGATGATTATGATGAGGATGATGATGATGATGATGACTGCGACGGAAATAAGTATGAGAAGGAGACGGATTATGAGGATAATGAAGGCATTTATGATGAGGAAGATTATGATCTCAGCGACGACGACAATCAAGATGAGGACGGGATGGATTCTAATGATGACGATGATGATGATAGTGACGATGATGTTTATGATGATTGAGATGATGATGATAATGATAAGAAGGAGGAGGAGGATAGGGAGAAGGTTATGATGATGAAGCGTATGATGAATATGAGGAGGAAGGCGAGAAGACTAATGACGGTTATGATGATGAAGATGAAGAGAATGAGGATGATGATGATGATGATAAGGATTAATTCATTTCTACAGAAGCAAGACGTAACAGGTTTGAAATTTGGGTTTCAAATTTTGGCACAATGCCAGCAATTTCGGTGGATTACATCGACCCAAAGGCTCAACTGGTACTTATTTTATCGACCCTAAAAAGATGAAAGACAAAGTCAACCCTGGCGGAGTTTGAACTCAGAACGTAAAGACCGACGTAATGCCTATTTCTTTACTGCCCACAAGGGGGCTAAACATAGAGGGGACAAACAAGGACAGACAAACGGATTAAGTCGATTACATCGACTCCAGTTCGTAACTGGTACTTATTTAATCGACCCCGAAAAGATGAAAGGCAAAGTAGACCTCGGCGGAATTTGAACTCAGAACGTAGCGGCAGACGAAATACCGCTAAGCATTTCGCCCGGCGTGCTAACGTTTCTGCCAGCTCGTCGCCCTAAACAGGCTTGAATTATTGGTACATACCTATTGATTTAACGAACAGATGGATACGGTTTCGAACTGAACTCCTTTGTAGATGATTCTTTCTGTTATTGTCACTGTACTGTCCTCAACTTTCATTCTATTCGGGCATTCTTTGGTCCTGTGAGACTGTAGAATAGCATCTGAGATACACCAGTTGCCGGTGTGACAAGGATTCTTGTCACATTCTTTATGGGAGTCTAACATTGTCCATGAAAGTTAGTTGTTTCAAAGACCAGATACGATCCAATATGAATTCTTTGTATGAGGTTGTCAGATAAATTCGCTCGTTTCTTATACCTGGCACTTCATCGTCATATGCTTGAAATACTATTAAATTTATTCAAATTTTCTAAAAAATGGAAGTTGTAGAGGAAGAATAGTGTTATAAAGCGGCATAAAACACTACGATAAAAAAAAATTTCGTGTTTTTGAAATACTATTGGAAAAGATTAAAAATAAAAGGAAAAAAAAACGAATGGTTTTATCTGACAAGATATGTTGTCCGCAAATTTATTTTACAGGAATTATTTCCCTTGCTTTTGTCTATGATTTCAAATACGTCTAGAGGAATTTTTAGCTATTAATTCTCGGATAATTTTAGTTCTGCTTGATTTTTTGTTTTTCTTTTTGCCTTGCAACTAACTCTATTTCATGTGGAGAAACTCTGGCAATGCTATTCGTAACACTGCTAATAGTGATAAATATACGTAACATCGATTACGTTTCGTGGTTGGCCCTCATCAGCGAAGTAAGTGTCGTCGTCATTGTCGTCATCACCATCGCCATTCTTCTTCTTCTTCTTCTTCTTCTTCTTCTTCTTCTTCTTCTTCTTCTTCTTCTTCTTCTTCTTCTCCTCCTTCTTCTTCATCTTCCTCCTCCCCCCCCCCCCCTCCCCTCCCCTCCCCCTCCCTCCCCCTCCTCCTCCTCTTCCCCCTCATCATCCTCATCATCCTCCTCATCATCATCATCATCATCATCATCATCATCATCATCATCATCATCATCATCATTTATCGGTCAATTTGTTGAAGAATCCATAAGCAGTACAGCGACAAAATGCGTTCTGTTGTTGTTGTTGCAGATGCGTCTCTTTTATTTTCTGAATGTTGAAGTCTTGCATGAAACGTCTTCGGCATTTATCCTACTGGAATCGATAAAATGAAATAATTAGCCATCAAGTACTGAACTGTCCTTATTCCACTAAACATTCCTCCTCAAAATATCTGACTTGTGCCTGCCAATGTAAGCAATGAATATTACTGTTTAAGCTAAATTAGCGAAAACGCTTTCATAATTGGAACCATTACTGATAATTCTAAAATACTCTCAGACCAATGCAATTTATTTCTTACTAAAATGTTGCAACCCTACGTTCAGTATCATACCGTTCTGCATCCTTAAGGCGGTGAGCTGGGAGAATCGTTTCCAGATCAGACACAATGCTATGCTATGCCCTTTACATTTTCAGTCCAAATGCCGTCGATCTGGACCTTTAGAGGTCGATAAAATAAATACCAATCAAGTACTATGGCTGATCCACTCAACTTCCCCTCCCCTCAAAACTGTTTCTCTTGGTCTACAAATTTGAAATTATTATTCTACATTCTTATAATTTATCCAGAATTTGTTTTGTTTCATCTTGCAAGATTTTTCTGCTCGCGTCGATATTCTACGCGAAAGTTATTATTTCACTAGTTTCCAAACGTCTTGTCACACCGTATTTTGTTTTCATAAAGCATGAAAATAACAACAGCTATCATAGACCACGGGTCTATTAGACGCATCCCAATTTTAGCAGCACACATTAAGGAAAACAGAAAAAAAAAATTAATGTATTAAAGAATATGAGAAGCCCAACTTCGCATATAGGACCCGTTGTGATATTCTTGAGGCGTAATTTTGGAAAAACGTGCGTTGTATATGCCATCAAACTTGGTAATCATTCTCTGAATCATGTCCTCTCAATAAAATGTACGAGGGGTGCTGAAAAATTCCTGGCTTTAAGGATATCGCAAAAGGCTTAGTTGGAGGCCCAATCTTCCGATTTCTTTTACAGGGCTAAGGAAAACTGAGACAACTGCAATATATGAAATATGTTGAATAAAACCAGAATTACCTGATCTGTCTGTATTTTATTTTACCCAAAGCCAGGAACTTTTCTGTACGCTGACGTAAGTACGTTTACGGTACTATATTGTGTATTTCAACCTAATAGGACCAACTAAAGGAAGTTGTACAAACATAGATACCTATTTATTATTTACAGTGAACACAATTTAACAGTCGAGAAATATTTGTCTTGTTCAAAGAGAGACTTCATAAAGTTTCGCTCATTCACATATACTGTTACTAAACATTAGTGTTCAATTCTCCAGTCTCGAGTTTTTCATATGCACATTTAACATCCAACGGCATCAACATAACAACATAACTCTTCTTTTATTCCGGGACTTGGGTGGAGTTTTACTTTCTTTCTTGGACACGCCAGTGAATAGAGAAAAGCTACGATAGAAATGAAATGTAGCTCCATAGCTATCTCTCCATCTAGCCCATCTGTACTCGCTGATAATGATTTTGACTAACTTATGCGTATGTAGGTATATATGCGTCCTTGTGTGTATGTATGTATGTATGTATGTATGTATATATATATATATATATATATATATATATATATATACATATACATATATACCTATATGCTTTTGTATGTGTTCACGCACACACTTATATATATATACATGTATATACATGCATATACCTATGCGTATATTAAATGTGTATATACATACATGTATGCACATATGTGTATAGTATTACACACACACACACACACACACACACACACACACACACACACACACACATACACACACACACATACACACACACACACATATATATATATATTCGTTTAAGCATAAGTATAAGGTGTATACATATATGCATATATATCTATGTATATTTGCACATACACACACATATATTTATATGTATGCCCCGATGTCCAACATCAAAGAAACTGATAATAATGGATTATCCTAAAATAGAATTTACCATTTTTTCTTTCTTGTCGAACAAAAGAAGTGTGATAATTGATTTCATTAAAATAGACATTTGATTCTCTTTTTTTAATGTCAGCACAATGGTAAATGTTTTTACCAAAATAGATATTAGGTGACAGCTTCCTTTCACTTTCAGAGAAAGAATAATAATAATAAGAAGAAGAGAGGGTGGAACAAAGTAAGGAAAATAGATAGATAGATAGATAGATAGATAGATAGAGAAAGAGAGAGAAAGAGAGGGGGAGGCTGAAGAAAGACACAAGGGATGGATAAAATTGGATTCATTGAAAATAGATCTTTTAATCCCTGTCATTGAAACCAGAGAAAAATTCTACTATCCACCAGTCATCATTTCTTACAATGACGAGTTGTTTTCTTTAATTCTCTGGGAAGAAGAAAGCTTTCTTGTCTTGTGTCAAGAGCGTCGAATGGAATTCCTTACGCTAAGTTGATTCGGTGTTTTGCTTTCTTATGGTAACCCCTGCAACGACACAGATAACAGGCAGTATCGGCCCTTAATTTGCCTTACCCTCAAACTGCATCGGTGGCGTAGTGAGGAGAAATTTGCATACATATCCAACACAAACAAAATATAGTACTATGCCTAGAAATAAGGTGGTAAGCTTGCAGGATCGTTAGCACAGCTCACAAAATATTTAGCAGCATTTCTTCCGGCTCTTTACTTCCTGTGTTCAAAACCTTCGTGGGGATTGATATTAGGTACCAGTCAAGTGCTGGAGCCCATGTAATCAGCTTATCCACTCCCCTCAAAACTCATATCGTTGATCCCTGTAACGGAACGGGATACCTTTAAAGGGAAGTGTTGCGATTCCAGTCATTTGTTCGCAAGGAAACCGTAATCGATGCCATATGTCCTGGGGCTCGAGAAAGAAATATAAAACACGCTTTGAAATATAGACACATCTGACAAAATACTTAGCGACTCAAATACTAGCGACTCTTCCGGCTCTTTAAGTTCTAAGTTCAAATCTCATAATGGTAAGCTTTGCCCTTCATCTCTTCGGGTAGAATAAAGTAAGATACCAGTCAAGTAATAGTGCCCTTGGGTTTCTTTCGGTTTACGTCTACCAAATCCACTCACAAGGCTCTGGTTGGCCCGAGGATATAGAAGAAGACAGTTGCCCAAGGTACCATGCAGTGGAACTGAACCCGGTACCATGTGGTTGGGAGGCAAGCTTCTTACCACACATCCACGCCAAGTTAGCATTCTAAGGAGAGTATTGTCTCTTTGAGTCACAGGAGAAGGCAATTCTTGAAACCTTTGGTGATTTGTTACTGCCTACTTACAAGTAAAGAATTACTGGTAATTAAGAACTATCTGAGAGTCTTTCAGAATAACAACAACAATAATAAGAATAATACTTGTCTGATGAGGTAATCGCATGTTTGTATTTCTGAAAGAAAAAAAAACCCATTTATATCATAAGTAACAGAATTTTAAATAATTCTGACATTTTTGAAATAAAAAAATTGATTTAGAAAATAGGACACTTCACTACTACATTAAAAAAAAAAGACAAAATAATGCTGTGAAGAATGTTACCATTTTCTTCATCTGCATCCAATTTTGTCTGTAGAGAGAAGAAAAAACTAAAGAGAAAACGAATTTAGCAATTTCACAGTCAATAATACAATATGACAACATCCGCCAAAACACACGGTAGATTCAATTCTCATAATTTTTCGCTGAGATGACATTGAGTGTTTTGCACTGGAGTTTAGATCGTAAATTTATTGCCAACTCATAACATTACATCCAGTCTAGCTTTTTCCGATGTTTCTCACTTCTTTTTATTCAATTACTAAGTTCTCTTTTTTGGGGTTCCATCCTGCTTTCACATTTTAAATGAGAAGATTCTTGCTATCTGTCAGCTATCGAAACGTATTCTAGCAGAGCTCACTCGGACACACGTTTTATTTACCTGTAAGCATCAATGTTCGGTTATGTTTATCAAACTGTTCCTTTTGAGCATTAGTTGTTGCATCACTTCACACATACATTCGTAAGTAGATGACACCACTATTTCTTAATTACATCCAGCGCACGTGTCTGTAAGAGTCATTCAACCTTTATTCGTTCGTCTTTCTTTTTTCTTTCACCATTTAGTTCCTTTCACATGTTCTAACCAGTGGACGACGCCACGCCAGTGAACTAGCAAGACTTTCCTCAATAAAAATCTGACAACTTATTGACTTTCAGCTACGCGAAGTTACACTAGTAGTATTATCAAGAACACAGTTTTGCAGAAAGGCCTCTTCACGTGTCAACAACATATTTGAAACTCAAATTCAAACTTAGTTTTCGGTTTCGATTTCTCGACTCATTAGTGTTTTTTCTTGCAAAAATTTATATATTTATATATACATAAGAACACAAATGGGGTTTAAAATTTACCTCGGCCGCACATAGAGTTGGATCTACAGTTTAAATAAAATTTGGTACTTACATGTCTACAGTATCCTACCAACATAAGATATATTTATGGTTGTTTTACCTCAATGTGAACGCTCCGGGTTTATTTAAATAGCCACTTGTGGCGCAATACGAGTTGATGTACCTAGATTCTAATGGATCCTGTAACTAATGCGTATATAAATATGTGTGTGTATGCATTTAGATATATGTAAATTTGTATAGAAAACAAAAGACGAAGAGAGGTGTTTGAACAACAAACAGGTGTATTAGTTTAATACCTGGGAAGAATGGAAAAGTATTTTACGTTATGAGCCTACGGTCTTCGTCAGAAGTTTTTAGAGGAAAACAAAGGAGAGAGAATGAAAGAAAAAATATTGAGGGAAAAACAAATGTGTAGAGATTAACGGTGCAACATGATACGTATATATGTATATATGTATACATATACATAGGTATGTGTATATATGTGTATATATGTATATGTATATTTATTTTTATGTATTTATATATGTATATATAATTCGTTACGAACATACTCTGAATAATAGATAATAATGCCATGAACTATACACATTAATATCATAAGCAACCACTCTGGTACCAAAAACTACGCCCTGTGATATCACAAACTACCAGCCCTAATACCATAATATATAGATGCCGTTATTATGAAACATAAAGGTCAATATCATAAAGTATATATGCTGATATCATAAAGTACAGATGGAGATATTATGAACTAGAGCTGCAGATACCATTACTGCAAGATACTGCGATCCTGAACTAAACCGACAAATTACCGAACACATGAAATATAATTCATTATTCATATTTGGTCGATAGATATTCGAATGCATTGCAAATGTAGGTGATGCTACGCAAGTATGCAAAATACTCCATATTGACAGATACGGTTCTAGACATTCAAGCTACTAAAAACCGATATTTGTACCAAATTGCACTGAACTAGTCATATATCTCTTCTGACTTCGGCTTTTACTTGAAACTGAGAGGAACTTCCTTTGTATATATATATGGCCATTGCTGGAAGCTAAAGAGCAAAATATGATCAAATTACCATGGCTAATACCAAAATTATTATACGATAAATTAATGTTAATCCCTTAAGATAACGCATTCCTGTGTCGAATTACCGACTTAATTAACAGTTATTTGAATAATTTAAACGGTATACAGACAAACATAATCTGCACTGCGAATATGTACATAATTTACTCAAGGGAGTAATTCAAGCTAAATAGAGGGAATTTTACTGATTAAAGACTGATCAATCGACGAAATGAGGAAATAATAATCATCAAGGCAGTATTGGTACTACTACTACTACTACTACTACTACTACTAGTAGTAGTAGTAGTAGTAGTAGTAGTAGTAGTAGTAGTAGTAGTAATAGTAGTTGGAGTAGTAGCTATATTTATTTGGCAAGATTGTCCATGCATCCACAGAAACTGTATTACAAAATCGGTTTACAGAACCTTTGAGAATGTCTGCATGCGTGCCTATGTATATTATATATGTATATATGTATATATGTTATATATATATATATATATATATATATATATATATATATATATATATATATATATATATATATATATGCGTGTGTGAGCGTATGGGTGTGTTTGTGTGTGTACATATATGAATGGATCTATGTATGTGTGTATGGATGCATATGTAATCGGAATGTAATTTGGTATTTATAAAGTGTTTATTCAGTGGAGTAATTCTCGATTTTCAATTCCGGTTCATTTGTATATCATGGACAATATTCATAACTATGAAATCGTTAAATATTATATGAAGCACATTAAAATAGATTTGCCTTTGTTATGTACGAATTATGAGTTTTTGACTGACACGTGAGCATATAACCGCTTACACACACACACACACACACACACACACACACACACACAATCACATATGTATATATAAACACATACAATTATATATATATATATATATATATATATATATATATATATATATATATATATATATATATATATATATATATATATATATATATATACATATATATATATATATATATATATATATACATATATGTGTATATATATATATTTATATATATATATATATATATATATATATATATATATATATACATGTATATATATATATATATATGTATATATATATATATATATATATATATATATATATATATATATATATATTAATTATATATATACATACATAGTAGGAAAGAATCTGTGGGTGTATAATTCCTTCCAGATAGATATGTGAATATGCACCTGAGCACGAATTTGAGCTTTTCATAATTGTGTATGTAATTATGTATGTATGTATGTAGGTGGGTAAGTACGTATGTATATGTGTGAGTGTGAGTGTGTGTATGTGTGTATGCTTGTGTGGATTTGTGTGTGTCTGTGTGTGTATGCTTGTGTATTTGTGTATGTGTATCTGTGTACGGGCGCGGATGGTAACTTTATGTCCCTGGAAGTTTGTCTTTTACCCTTCATTTTTTTCCCATTGCCGCAACACAATACGGTGTTTTGTAATGAACGAGGCTTCCTATCAGCAGTGTATGGAGGACTGGATCCTTCGGTTGCTTGGTGCTTAATCTTGTCATAGGATTTTTGTGTTGAAAACAAATCGATTTCTTCCGCTATCTTTGCAGTATTACCGGTGAGAGTCCAGACACGATGGGTTATGGAGTTTGCCGTTATTAGTTACCCTTTTACCCCTACTTTTTCCGATGTACGTTATTAGATGATCTTTCTCTTTTGCATCCTAAAATTGATCAAATTTTTTCTCCACAACAAGGGTGACCTAAAAAAGAGAATACTGAAAGCATAATCATCGGGGCCCAGGGTCAAGCTTTGAATACCAACTCAGTGAAAATGAATATATACCACACAAGTGCATCGGACCTATGCAGAATGTGTGGGAAGAGGGTCGAAAGTGTGACTCACATTGTTAGTGCTTGTGAAAGTCTTGTGCAGAAAAAGTACAAGTGTAGACATGACAAAGTAGCCCGAAACGTCCACTGGCTACTATGCCGTAAGTATGGGTATGAGGTTACGACTGCTTTGTACCAACATGCGTCAGAAAAGGTAATGGACAAATAGGGGAAGGCAAATATCCTCTGGGACTTTGATCGCCAGACAGACAAAGTGTTTAGAGCACCGAAGGCCGGATATAGTAACCTTTAGGAGGTACAAACAAGTGTACCTAATAACCGACATAGCAGTGCCAGAAGATCAATATCTCATCATGAAAGAAAGAGAAAAGATTGATAAATATGGAGACCTGAGAATTGAGGTCGCTATGATATGGTAGCTACGAGAGTCGAACATAAAGGTTATCCCTATTGTCATCGGAGCATTGGATTCAATACCACCCAATCTGAAAAAAAAACAAAACATCTGAAAGCCTTAGAGATATCCTACAATCTAGGTGTATTGCAAAAGTCGGCATTATTTGGAACTGCACGCATATTGCTTAAAGTACTGTCTGTCAGAGGTCTTTGTTGTGGCTTGACAAACACTACAAACCCCCGGTAGACATAATATATCTTCAATCAACAACCTCACGATATTGTATACTGTGCGACATCTATAATAATAATAATAGTAATAATAATAATAATAATAATAATAATAATAATAATAATAATAATAATAATAATAATAATAATAATAAAAATGGTTTCAAATTTTTCTACTAGAGCAGCTTTTGTGGGGTGCGGGTGAGTCGATTACATCAACCCAGTATTCAGCTGATACTTAATTTATCGACCACGGAAGGATGAAAGGCAAAGTCGAACGCGGTAGAATTTGAACTCAGAACGTAGCAGCAGACGAAGTACCGCTAAGCCATCACCCGGAGTGCAAACAATTCCGCCTCAGAAATAATAATAATCCTTTCTACTGTAGGTACAAGGCCTGAAATTCGGGGAAGGGAATTAAGTCGATTATATCAACCCCAGTGCGTAACTAGTACATATTTAATCGACCCCAAAAGGATGAAAGGTAAGGTCGACCCCGGCGGAATTGGAACTTAAAACGTGACGACGGACGAAACACCGCTAAGCATTTCGACCTGAGTGCTAACGATTCTACGAGCTCGTCGCCTTAATAATAATAATAATAATAATAATAATAATAATAATAATAATAATGGTTTCAAATTTTCCACAAGGGCAGCAATTTTGGGGTTGAGTCGATTACATCTGCCTCAAGGTTCAACTGATAATTATGTTATCGCCCACGACAGAATGAAAGGCAAAGTCAACCTCGGCGGAATTTGAACTCAGAACGTAGCGACGGGTGAAATACCGCTAAGCATTTCGTCCAGCGCGCTAAAGATTCAGTCAGATCGTCGCCTTAATAATATGGGTACTGCACACATTCTACGCAAAACACTTTCAATACAGTAAACATAAGAGCACCACAGCAAACCACAGCACATACCCAAGGCGCACAGAGCTGCGCTCGGTAGTGAAGTGAAAGCACGTTATAAAAATAAAACTACTGAATAATAATAATAATAATATTAAAAAATACTCAGACAAATACATAACAAAAATACCAGGACTTACAAATATATGTAACATACAGAAAATTGCACTACTGGGTACTGCACACATTCTACGCAAAACACTTTCAATACAGTAAACATAAAAGCACCACAGCAAACCACAGCACATACCCAAGGCGCACAGAGCTGCGCTCGGTAGTGAAGTGAAAGCACGTTATAAAAATAAAACTACTGAACAATAATAATAATAATATAAACAATGATGATAATAACGTTAATGTTACACCACCATAAACACCATGACTGCTACCACCAACACCACTACCTCCCCCCCGACACCACCGACACCACCACCACCATCACTACCACCATTACCACTACCACCAAGGCCAGAAACAACAGCAGCAACAACAAAAATAAATACTACACCCATGGTAAGAACAAACTATGTTTATTTAATTGATGGCTTTGTCTATTGACACAAGATTTAGGACGTGTTAGTTTCTGTGGATTAGAAATATCTACAATTCTTCCAATTTCATCAACTTTCATCATGTGATATCTATTTTCTAGTCCTCCCTCAAACAATGACCGCACACGCCATAGCGCATCCGCACACAAACACATACACACATACATACGCATAAGCTATCTCTCTCTCTCTCTCTCTCTCTCTCACACACACACACACACACACACATTTCTTTTCGGCTACTTTCATCTACTGTTTTTGCTTATAACATAGATGTGATTATTTTCCACAATGACACTCATTCATAGATATGCAGACATACATATATACAGACGCATACATACACATACGCATGCATATATACACACATACACACACAGACACACAGACACACACACACACACACACACATATACATATATACAGGTAGATAGATTGTTAGAGAGACAAACAGACAGACAGATAGCTAGATACATAGATGGATAGATTGAGTTTCATACATATGCATAGATGCATATGTAATATATATATATATATATATATATATATATATATATATATATACACATACGGACACACAGGCACACTCACATGCACACATGCGCACACACATACACACATATTTCTATGTATATACATATGTAGGTATCTCATATGCGATGTGGATAATCACAAACATCTACAATGTAAACACATTATATCAACATTACTCTTACTCCCAAACATATATCAATGAAAGTATTATATATATATATATATATATATATATGGGGGCGGGGGGGTGGTGGTGTCTCAGGGAAATATTTCATGGATGTTAATGTATTGTTTGATAATTCAGACCTTGATTCCCCTGTGAAGCTTTAACAGTTTTCAAATGTATGACGACCCATTCAACACATCTGAAAAGCCATCCTGAAGTGGAGTAACAAACCCCTGGATGGATTTAAAAGTGAAATTGCTTAGCCGGAAGCTGATGTTATGGCACATATTTGACCCGCTTGAAGCTTAGTATTTACTGCTTAACGTTTCCTCTGATAGTAGTTGTTGTAGTCGTAGCGAACGTAGAATTAATTGTTGCTGTTGTATTTCGTCCCTGTTGTCGAAGCTTATATTTAAAGTAATTTCATCCATTGCCATCCTGTCTTTCTCCTATGGGTAGAGAAACAATTATCTAACGTTTCCGTTATAAGGTGTTTAGGATTTGATATGAGAAAAATTTGGCTACTAATTTTACCACATTGACTGACCATATATATATGCTCAATCGTTCATTCGATGACCCCCATATTCAAAAACCTTTGGTCGAAAACCAATAGAAAATTAATTTTTTGATAGAACGTTGTTTTGAAGGCGGCGAAATGCTTAGTGGTATGTATTAATTATTTATTTTGAATCTGTATATCAGGAAGAATAAGTAGACAAATTATTTAGGATGAGTTATGATTTATTATGAAGTTACTGACAGAAGTGATAATTACAGATAGTTAATGATAGAAAATGGGAATGACATCACGAACGAAGTATTTAGGATTAGAAATAAGTGACAGATACCTCAGAGCACAGTGAATGTATGTTTTCGTTCAAATATATATTGGCTAGGCTTTAAAAGGGCGCGTTTATTTATTTATTTTTAAGCTACTATAAATCGGCACGAACTTTCCGGACAACCCAATATTTACTAGACATCTCTGAATAAAAATATACGGGATAATATGTTCATCGAGAGCAAACAAATAATCAAGACTATTCCTGAAGTTATCATTACGTATTTTGTATCTAGGACGACATATTGTCTATTGCATTATTTTATGTTTATCTATGACAGCAAGTTAGTCTTTGAGAGATATGGCTGCTATTTCTACCACATGTCGTGTCCATTTAAATTTCTCTCCTTCGAATGTGAAAGCTCTTTGTAGTTGCTTTGGTTTACTTGGTAAGGTAGGAGTGATGAGTGCACGCCATGTATACAATTCAGAGTCAGCGTCCAATTGTTTATAAAAAGTAGGCGAATGTTTTAATAGTATTAATTCTATAACAGAGAAACTAGAAGACATCATCAGATATCAGATTCCGAATGCAAAGTTTGTTAAATCTTACGCATAAATACATCAACGACAATTTCAACGAGTTCGTTTGTGTTTGGCAAAAGTTAACTGATATTAAATACTATTATCATTGTATGTTGAAAATGTTATCGTGTGAAGAAAATTGCTGTTAGCGTTTTAAATACATCAAGTGGTTTGATTTCATTTTGAAGATACCATGTAAAAAATTTAAATGGTTCAAACGGTTATGATTGACGAGTAAGCCAACACAAAGGTCACGCGAACAACAGCCAAATAATATAAAATTATAAGAATCGTATACAAACACACATACACACACACACACACACACACACACATATATATATATATATATGTACAAATTGTAGAATGGAGAAGCTGGTATTATATATATTCTATGGTTTACAATTGTTTGAACAACGTGCGAATGACAAATCGAACATCGTGTATGTAGACTTGGATGAGAATTTTACGGTCATGTCTGTTATATAAAGTGTATTGCATAATTACCTCTACACCCATTCAATCTTAACCGAACGAACGAATATGAAAACAGCGTGTGGTTATTTCACGATCTCTTTTCACTTCTTATATATATATATATATACTAAATCCAGGTTATTATTTAAAGCAAATTTAAGAGCAACAACAAGGCATTTACTGATGGGTGAATAGTGTACTGAAAGTACAGCTATATTCATTGTAAAATACATTTTAAATGAAACATTCGAACGGTGGATCTCGAAGCAGATAAAGCTATAGATAATATCGTGTAAATATTAGGTTAAAAATCCTTTTAGATAGAAAAAGTCAATAGCTGTCAGTGGTAATTGAACCCATCTTTACCCTAAAGATGGTAAGCATTTTACCACTGGACCAAAGCAATCTCTCAGAATTTCACCATCTATTTTAGAAATGTTATCTTTACACACACATATTGCAATATAAATTTACTAAAAATGCAATATTTTCTAATATAGGCTCAAGGCATGATATTTGTGGGGAGGGGACTAGTTGATTA
>NC_142940.1:16043283-16045783 GCF_046866305.1 Octopus bimaculoides | reverse complement strand
ACTTTCTCTTTCTTTCTTTCTTTCTTTCTTTCTTTCTTTCTTTCATTCTTCCTTCCTTCATTCATGTATTTTTCCTTCCTTTCATTTCCCTTTCATTCTTATTTCTGTATTTATATAATTCTTCCTTCCTTTCTTTTTACCCTCTCTTCCTTTCCTTCTCTGCTTTGTCCTTTTGTTTCTTCGTTGTCTTTGTTTATCTCTTCCTTTTCCCCTCCTCCTCCTTATCTTCTTCTTCTTCTTCTTCTTCTTCTTCTTCTTCTTCTTCTTCTTCTTCTTCTTCTTCTTCTTCTTCTTCTTCTTCTTCTTCTTCTTCTTCGTTTTCATCTTCTGCCTTTTCTTCTCTGTCACTCCTTCTCTTGCGGTTTTTATGTTTTTCAATGTAGCCAACCTGAGATGAAACATCCATAGTGTAAAAAAAATAATAAATAAATTATATAAAAATCTAAAAGAAAGAAATGAAGTCACTTACACACTGAACAAATAAAGAAAAAAAACCAAAAGTGAGACAAAAGTAAATGAAAAATACTTAGATTATAGATTAAGAAAAGAAAAGAAAGTAAAAGGCGACAGAGATGTAACGAAAAAGAAAAGCAGAAATCGGTGAGTGAATGAGAACGAACGTGAATAAGAGACACACACACACACACATATACAAGGAAAGACAGCGTTACCTCTATTTTCTTTGACTTATGATGCAATGTCATTTGGAGCTATACCGAGATGAATAGTTAATATCTTGGTCAAAGCAAAAGGGAACCTTTGCTAGAATGAAGAGACCGGCCCTTTCTTTCGATGTGAACAGCTTATAGGAAAGTGTGGGTGAGAGATGGCATATGGTGAAAAGCTGACGTCGATATCATTCATGCATTTCTTAAAAGTAATAGCGGCATAAGTGAAATGAAATTACGTGTTCCTGGCGCAGAATCGAAACCACGTCTGCTCGTACACAGCAAAGTGCTTATTCGCAACTTACTGTTGCTTACTTATCTTTCATAGTCTATTGTTTGTTTGTTTTAATAATCTTTAGTGGACCCTCGGTGGATGATGAAAGACACAGCTAACCCTTCATAAATTTGAACTCTTTAATTCCCAGGCAAAGAATCAACAAGACAACATTTACTGTACATTTTTCGCTGCGTTCAGCTGCAAATATATGGAACTCATTCTGGTACTTATAACATAATAATAATGACATAAAAAAATACCAGGTTCGAAATTTCCCCAAGACACCCGACGAAGGCTGGAGGGTGTAGCAGCCGAAACGCTGTGTTAACAACAGACAAGATGAGGACGAATATCCGTCAAATGCTGATAATGCAAGTAATGTGTTTTGATCGATTTTTAGATTTTTGCGAATATTCGGCTGTGAAGTATATTTGAGTGCTCACAAATCTGCATACAATTAATACGTAACTGTAAAAATGTAAATTAACTTTTTATTCATTCTTGATACAAAATTCTTGGCACAAAACAGTACTTTTTTTAAATTTCGAAAAGCTCTGTCGTACAGGCATTACATTGCTTGCTTCGAAACGTTAAGCTTTTCGCGCCTCACATTAATAAAACCCAACGGCTGTCTACAAGTTCTCCTTTTTTGGTATGCATTGACAACTTAAGTCCTCTCTAGTTTATTCAGATACCTGATTACACTTCCTTCTTTGGTTTCCACAACTTCTGATAGATTCATAGTGATGCAATCGTCGCAAAAAGCGTGAAGCATGAGGCATTTTTAAACTTATAGAGCCTATCTTCATCCACTTCTGAAAACGTTAAATTTCTTCTTGGGAGAAAGTGAGATAATAATAATAATAATAATAATAATAATAATAATAATAATAATAATAATAATAATAATAATAACACAGATAGAGAAATTAAGGCAAATAGACCAGATATAGTTGTCAAAGATCATGAAGAAAAAAATGCTTTCCAATTGATGTATCAATACCAGCAGATGACAACGTTTCCCTAAAAGAAATGGAAAAACTTTCAAAATACAAAGACCTGGAAATAGAGGCAACTCGAATGTGGAATCTAAAAACAGAAACAATTCCTATCATAGTAGGTGCCTTAGGTATAATAAAAAAATATTCAGACAAATACATAACAAAAACACCAGGACTTACAAATATATATATAACATACAGAAAATTGCACTACTGGGCACTGCACACATCCTACGCAAAACACTTTCAATACAGTAACCATAAGAGCATCACAGCAAACCACAGCACATACCCAAAGCACACAGAGCTGCGCTCGGTAGTGAAGTGAAAGCACGTTATAAAAATAAAACTACAGCTCACCATCTTATCAGGAATCAAAAATATTAGTTTCAAATTTTGGAACATAGCCAACAATTTCGAAGGAGGGAATATGCTGATTACATCGAGCCTAGTGTATAACTGGCACTTCTTTTATCGACCTCGAAGGGAATGAACGGCAAAGACGACTTTGAACTCAGAATATAAATCCGAACGAAATGCCGCACAGCAAATTT
>NC_142940.1:16008283-16040783 GCF_046866305.1 Octopus bimaculoides | reverse complement strand
CTTAGTTGAGTGATACAAAGCTCTCGGCCGGTATTGAGACATACGGAGTTCAACTCTCCGTAACCAACTGCTGGCAAATTTTTCCCGTCACTTAAGGGTAAATACCTCAATACCCAATCTTTTCCGGTTGTTTTCACTGGAATACTGCATTCGAAATTTTACTTCTTGGTCTATAATATACATATATATATATATATGGAAAACAAACTTCAACCAGCTATTCTGATTATATGCCTGTGCACACGTTTGAATGTGGTGTGTGCCAGAGGGTTTGCAAATCCAATGGGGGTCTTAAAAGACATGTTAGGATCCACAATGAGCAGAACTTACCTGCAGGTATTGGTAGTACAAATCAGAGGTGCAATCTGTGTGGGTGTTTTTTCAAAACATTGTCTGGTTTAAAAAGCCACATCAAACGCCATGAAAGGGCTAAGGTGTAGGTGCAGGAGGTGGTCAAACTCTGTATAAGGAGTAGACAACCACCACCATATATGTATGTATGTATGTATGTATATATATATACCAGAGTAAGCACATAAATGCGAAATAAGGTGGGGAAAAAAATAGTACTCGAATACCAGTGGTAGAGTAATATGTTTTATTAAAAAGCAGTAAAAACATCACAAAAACTGCTACTCCTTCAAAATTCAACTCAGAGTTGTTTGTATTAATTTTGTCTTGTTCTGGTTTTATGTGATGCAATGTAATTTATCGTATTGTTGCTGTTGTTGTCGTTGTCGTTGTTGTTGTTGTTGTTGTTGTTGTTGTTGTTTATACTGTTTCTTTTTTTCTTTTTTCACGGTGCAGTTATTTTGCAACAACTGATTTTGCGTTGTTCTTTCTATTGTTTGATAGTTTCGTGGTTACTGCCGTTGATGATGATGATGATGATGATGATGATGTACATCATTATCATCTCCATCACCACCACCACCACCATTACCACCAACAACAACACAGATACTACCTACACTACCATCATCATCATCATCATTATCACCACCACCAACAACAACCCGTCATCATCCTCATCATCATCATCATCATCATCATCGTCATCATCACCACCACTACCACCTTGATTATCCTCATCATAATTATCATCAGTATCGCCATCATCACTACCCTCAACTCCAGCGTCATCACCGATGCTCCCCCATCATCATCAGTCATCATCATCAGTCATCATCATCATCATCCTCATCATCATCATCATTATCCTCATCATCATCGTTATCATCATCATCATCATCATCATTATCCTCATCATCATCATCATCATCATCATCACCACCACCACCACCACCATCATCATCATAATCGTCGGCTTCTTCATCCTCATCGATCTTCATACCAATATTGTCAGAACGAGGTCTTATATTTATTCTCTTCAAGACTCTCAGCCTCCACCAGATATCATTATTCCCATTTCTGCCGTTGTTATTGTTGTTCTTATTATTGCCCCCCCCCCATTCTCATCGTTGTTTTCCTTATTGTTACCGTTGGTGTTTTTCCTATTATTCCTCTTGTTGCTATTGTTATTGTTGCCGCTGTCATAGTTATTATTATTATTGTTGTTGTTGTTGTTGTTGTTGTTGTTGTTGTTGTTAATATCATCTTTTCGCGCTATTTAACTCAATAACACGTACTTCCCACACAAAATCCTATCTAGATTATTCTTTTAACATGACGTCGCAATTCTTGCTTTCCTTTCTTCTACAGACAGCTAACTGACTCTCTCTCTCTCTCTCTCTCTCTCTCTCTCTCTTTCTTTTTCTCTCTTTCTTTCTCTCTCTTTCTTTCTCTCTCTCTTTTTCACTTTCTCTCTCTCTTTCTTTCTCTCTCTCTCTTTTTCTTTCTTTCTCTCTCTCTCTCTTTGTATCTCTCACTCTCACTTTCTCTCTCACTTTCTCTCTCTCTCACTTTCTCTCTCTCTCTCTCTCTCTCTCTCTCTATCTCGCATCTCCACCCGACCGATCGACCCCCATCCAATCCTGACCAACCGATTTCACTCTTTTCCTCCACAACACTACCATCACCAGTACCGCCGCCACCACTGCCATCATCATCATCATCATCATCATCATCATCATCATCATCATCATCATCATCATCATCGTCTTCGTCATCGTCATCATCACCATCATCATCAACATGAACAACAACAAAAACAGTACCATACACAACTCCATCAGGCTGTCATCACAACCAACGCTATTCGTGTTACTCATTCACTCACATACACAAATACACAAACAAACAAACACACATACACACACATTGCATATGTACACGTACACACACACACCAGTTTCTAACCTAGATCCAAGGCTCCTTCATTGAAATTTCAACATCAACAATAGGGTATTTTGTATGTATGTATGTATGTATGTATGTATATATATATATATATATATATATATATATATATATATATATATATATATATATATATATATATATATATATATATATATATTATATATATGTGTGTGTGTGTGTGTGTATATGTGTGTGTGCATGTGTGTGTGTGCGTGTGTGGTTGTGTGTGTGCGTGGGTGTGTGTGTATATGTGCAGATTTGTATGTTTTGCTTTATGTATATATTCTCCTGTATATAGTTCCATATCTAGACATGCTAAACTTCTGGAAAGTTTTACAGATTTTTACAGTTCTAGTGATGGATTGGATCTGTCGTCTTCGAATTAGCTTTATCGTTTCTGGTTTTGATAGGCCTAATTTCTCAAGGTAGTGTGTCACATATAGCGGGGCCCCGATAACCACAGGTATAAACCTGAACTTGTATTCTGTATAGAGTAACTGCAGATTTCTCAATAGTGTATGTATGTATGTATTTATGTACGCATGTATGTATGTATGAATGTATGTATACACATGTGTGTCTGTGTGTTAGTGTCTGTGTTTGTCTCCCTGTAACCACTTGACAATCAGTATTATTATGTTTACGTCCCCGCTTTCTAGCAGTTCGGCAAAAAAAAACCGATAGAGTAAGTTCCAAACTTAAAACGATAAATACTTCAGTTAACGAATTCACCGAAAAGTAATTCAAGGCAGTGCCCTCGCAGGGCCGTAGATTAATTGCTGAAAAGTTGTTGGCACTGCGTCGCTTACGACGTCGAGGGTTCCAGTTGATCCGATCAACGGAACAGCCTGCTCGTGAAATTAACGTGCAAGTGGCTGAGCACTCCACAGACACGTGTACCCTTAACGTAGTTCTCGGGGATATTCAGCGTGACACAGTGTGACAAGGCTGACCCTTTGAATTACAGGCATAACAGAAACAGAAAGTAAGAGAAAGTTGTGGTGAAAGAGTACAGCAGGGTTCGCCACCATCCCCTCCCGGATCCACGTGGAGCTTAATGTGCTTCCGCTCAATAAACACTCACAACGCCCGGTCTGGGAATCGAAACCGCGATCCTATGACCGCGAATCCGCTGCCCAAACCACTGGGCCATTGCGCCTCCACGCTGAAAAGTTATAACAGATAAAAGATAAAAGATTTTAAAATAAAATTGTAATTCTATTTGACCTCTTACGTTCTTAGAAAGAGAATCAAACATTCGACGTGATCCACGAAATTTATATCTAAATAAAAGATGGTTTTATCCTGGACTGAACTTCCTTGTCATCTTTGTGATCGATGAGAACTTACACAGATTTGAACTACACCTGAGACAATAAAGCTCGCAAGTTTTGGATCACTCTTACTTCATTAATCTCTTGTATAATATCGAGATAAAAGACTGAAAGCTCATATCTGAAATGATATAAATCTTAGGTTTAATCGATCGTGGTTTACCAGGGATAAAACAAAACCTGACAGGAAAGCGTCCGCACTTTCTGCATCCATTTATTTTCCACTGTACTTTTTTTCTCTTTTACGAGTTGCAGATAGCAACACGAGGTATTAATTTAAGAATCACGGAAGGTAACCAGTTCTTATTGCCTTTGCACTACTTAGTAAATTCAAGTGTGTATGTGTGTGTGTGTGTTATTTTCCTCTTTGTGACGATATATTTGGTAAAGGGTGATAAGCTAATATTCCAAATTTCTAAATGAATTATATTTACAAAGACTCTTGAACGTAGTAATATTATATTCGTGTGTGTGTGTGTGTGTATGCGCATGTGTATGTGGGTGTGAGAGTGTATGGGTATGTATAGTATGTATATATATATATATATATATATATATATATATATATATATATATATATATATATATATATATATATATTTCTCCTCTTCATCGTCTTTGTCAAAATCATCATCCTTTCATCCTCATTTTTCTTCTTTTTCTTTGTCTTTCCTCCTTTTTCTTCTTCTCCTCCTCCCTTTCTCCTCCTTTTCTTTTTCCTTCTTACTACTACTTCTTACTACTACTACTACTACTACTACTACTACTACTACTACTACTACTAGTAGTAGTAGTAGTAGTAGTAGTAGTAGTAGTAGTAGTAGTGTTAATATTAGTAGTAGTGGTGGTGGTAATAGTAGTAGCAGTAGTAGTAGTAGTAGTAGTAGTAGTAGTAGTAGTAGTAGTAGTAGTAGTAGTAGTAGTAGTTGAAGTTTTAGTGGCGTCTGTTGATTTGGTTAAGTTCTCGGCGAGAATGCGCGAATGCTTTGTAACACATATTATGTAGTTACGTAGCAGTCTCTGGTTGCAAATTGTTCTTTCGCTTGGGAGTCATTCATTTAAAAACGACAACCTACACGCGTAGTGTAATTTGACTACGCATTATTGCAGCGTTTTATCTGAATTTCACTGAAATTATGTGTAATAATGCAGTGTAAGCATTAAGTAGATCATATCACTTGGGTACGTATTTTACGCGAAGCAATCACATGCTGCCAAGATGGCTGCTGTGTGCAGAAATTGAGAAAGTTAAGCGTCATTTTAGGCTCCACAATGTTTCAGCATTTATCTACACTTCACCGCTACCATCATCGGAACGCCATTACGATTATGAAAAAAGAAAAAAGAAAAAAAAACCCAAAGAAAGGAAAAAGATGGTGTGATGGAAGGCTGTGTAGTTACGTCCTCATTTTCTAACCACCTTTATTTCAGGTTCGATATTAGCATTGTACAAGCGGGGTTTCGTAAGTAATTCCTACTGCAGTTTAGGAATGATTAACGACTCGTGAGTAAAATTTGTCTGAGAGAAACTACAGAGAAGCCCGTTGCATAAGCAGACACTCTCGTATAAACCCACATACAGAATATATGCAGGTACATAAATAGAATTATATATATATATATATATATATATATATATATATATATATATACGCACACGCATATAATATATATATGTATATACGCACACGCATATAATATATATATATATATATATATATATATATATATATATATATATATATATATATATATATATATATATATATATATATATATATACATGCATACATATATATTCATACATACATACACATATGTGTGAGTATATGCACATAATTGCATACATACTCTTTGTCCCTTCATAATGGGTCGCAATTTTGGCGGATATGATCGAAGTTCGTGGGGCGAAATGTTTACGAAACGTCGCTGTAAATAAGAAGAAAATCTATGATGCAGTATGATCTGGACGTCGACCATATTCTACCTGGCCATTCTCCCAATCCCGACTATAACTAACTATCCTTTTTCCTTCTCTCAACTCACACTTTTGTATTTTGTTTTTACTTCGTATGACTTTTGTTGCTATCTGTGTTTTAATTTTGCAGATGAAAGTACAAATATACCGCACTTATATTGCGCAACATCCATTCAATCGTATAGTCTTCGAGTAATAAATATAACTGATATCTATCTGGGACGAGATAACGAGAAGGGTGGCCACTCTAGCCCGGCAATGGGCCGAGAGGAAGCTTTCCCTGAAAGGTCGGGCGGAGGTGGCGAACACGTACATCGCGTCCGTCATCTACTACCGCCTGACCGTCGTTCCTTGTCCCGACCCTACCATCACCAAACTGGAGCGCATCCTCTTCCGCTTCTTGTGGAAAGGAAGCGTTCCGATGGTTAGGCGATCCGTTTGCTGCCAACACCCGTTAAAAGGAGGACTGGGCATGCCGTGGTTGATGATGCGCAGACACGCGCTGAGACTGCGACATCTCCGGCTTTACGTAGACAGCGGTGAACAGGTGTGGTCACCGTTTGTGCGGCGCGCTTTCCCGCAGCTCGTCTCCATGACCGAACTGCAGTCATGGATCAAGAAGAGGCCGAGGAAGGGCGAATGGCACCGCGAGTGTCGCGCTGCTCTTCGGCAACTCCAACAACCCGGGTCAACCTTGAGCGACTGCATCACAACTAACGCATTCTATAGTGGATTAGTGGAGGGAAGGTACGACGACGATCTCGGGGCGAACCTGGGCGTCGACGAGGAATACCTGACCCGCCTGTTTAAGACGACCTTCGGGCCGGGACCTATGGACAACTTCCAGAGATCCCTGGCCTGGCAGTGCTATCGAGAAGCACTACCCGTTCGGGATAAGCTCTACAGGCATGGCTCGAGAAACACGGGGCCGACCTGTCCGAGATGCCGGCAGAGCGACGAAACCGTTCTGCACGCACTCGTACAGTGTCCCACCATTTCCGAGCTGTGGGCTTACGTCGAACAACTGCTATCGCGTGTGGGACGAGTCGGTCTATCAGCCGAGTCTATCGTGAATATTGTCGCGCCTCCTTCCTTTAAACGGGAAGGAAGAGCTATTTTCATCGTACTTGTGGCTATGGCGAAAGAATGTGTATGGTGGACGCGTCAGAAAGGTCTAGAGACAAAGACTTTCCTCTCTGGGCAATCTCTCATCAACTTCTTCAAGTATCACCTGAAGAGGAAGTTGAGAGTAGAAAGGGAAGTCTTGTCTAGTGAATGCTTCAAAAAAAGATGGGTGAATGTAGCAAGGATGGCACGTGTGAACGACGGAGCCATCTTGAGCATAACCCTATGAACAAGAAAAAAAAATAAAACAAAAAGGCAAAAGAGAGTCACTTACTGTTATAGTTTCTTCAATGAGAATATTGACCAAGGTTACCGTGGTCTTTTCCGTGGGCTTTTCCTTCCACGGCTAAACCTAAACTGTCCTCCCCTCTTTTTACACGAGAACATTACTGTGTGATACATGATCCCTATTGATCGGCCTTTCCTTTTCTTTTTTTTTCGATCCCTTTTGATCGAACTGCCCCTTTTTCCCTTTTGATTGACACCACCAATTTTTTTTTTTTTTTTTCCTTCCTTCCCCCTCCCAAAAAGAAAAGCTCTACATTGTATTTGTCTCATCTTCGTTGAGCCCTGTGTGGCTAATAAAAGAAATGTATCTATCTATCTATCTATATATCTGTCTGTCTGTCTGTCTGATTGTCTATGCCTATCTGTCTGTCTAACTCTCTCACTCTGTCTATCGATTTATCTGTTTGTCTGATTGGGTGTTTATTTCTATCTATCTATCTATCTATCTATCTATCTATCTATCTATCTATCTATCTATCTATCTAACTATCTATCTATCTATCTATCTATCTATCTGTCTGTCTGTCTGTCTGTCTGTCTGTCTGTCTGTTTATTTATCTTTTTTATTTATCTTTCTATGTATCTATCAATTAATTTATCTATATCTTCTACTTTTATACGTATATACACAGTTACATACATACTATAGACATGCATATGTATACATATACATACACGCGGTCACACACTACACATATGTATATATATATAATCTGATTTTGCTATGATTAATTATCTCAGTAACTACTGTAGCTAAGAAGAGTAAATGAACATTGAGTAGGAATATATATGATGTACGATTCCTTCATCTCATTTTTCATTATATTTGATCTTGGTTTTCTTTAATATCTTTATATATATATTTATATATTGTCTGATTTATTCAAGTGAAAGAGGTAGAGGTGGCCATGTGCTGAAGGTATTTCGAAACTGGTTAGACTGAATATGTTATTTCGTTTGAAATATCTAATACTCAACGTTTGCAGAAAAATACCTGGTCAGTAACAGGAATTCTGATGTTCTAGTTCGGCAGTATTAGGCTCGAGGAAGGAGAGCGTATTTAATTGTTGGGTCGCCAAGAGCTGTATTTACATTATGGGCGAAGAGAGAAAGGAAACGGAGCGAAAGGTGTGATCGATAGATATGGCGGAGATATGCAAGTAGCTAGTTTCAAGAAGAGAATGTAGCTTTAGTAGCATAAAAGGCAGAGTGAGGTGATTAAGTGTCCATGGACAATTGTTTCAATAATGGAATGAACTGTACTTTCTTCTTTTACGAACTGAGAGTTCGTTATTGGAAAGATTGTGAGCCTCGCTGTGAATGCTTCTTTCTCGGTCTCGTTCAAATTCCATCGAGATCGGCTTTGCCTTTCATTCTTTTTGAGGTCTTTGAAATAAATACCAGCTGAGCATTGGGGTTAAAGTAATCGATTGGCGAAATTTCAGACCTTATGCCTATAGTAGAAAGGAATATATACTCTATTGCTAGATGTAATGCTCTACTTGGTTTGGGGAAGTGGGGTTGTTCCTGATGCTGCTCAGTAGTTCAAGAGTTGCTTTCAGGAAGAAAACCAATGATCTAGACCAAAACAGAGTCGTTAAAACATTTGACGTAATGCTTCGTGGTATTCGTTCTCAATCCCAGCTCATAATTCAAATCCAGCAAAAACCTATTTTGTCAACCTCTCAGGGTCTACAAAAACGTATCTATCTAAGGACAATGCATTGGCGGAACTATAAGGACATCAAAACGGATTCTTTGCGATATTTTTTCCAGATCTTGCCTTCTGTGTTCATATCCCACCATGGCGTTCTTGCATGGTAAACTTGGCTCATGGACTGGTTTAACACTAGCACCACCAGAGGCCTTTTCTTTGCGTACCTTTACCACAGTTCATACTCTTGTAATTACACGGATCAGGTTTTGGGCTTGAGAATAATTTCTTCCTTTCCTCCCTTTATACTTGGACTCACTGTAACAGGTGGTGGGTTCTGCCTTCCGCCTGACTACAATATAAAAAGCAGTAAACAGACAAGTGAAGTGGCTGTGTAGAAAAGAAAGAAGTGAGAGGGTAGGTCAAAAGTATGTTTTGCAGCCTGTGAGTTAAGAGAAAGGCATGGTGAAGATTGCTATTTTGGTTTGATAATGGAATTTTTGTTATATTTAGGGTTCAGTTGTGACGGTAAATGAGTAACAGATCTGTCATATTTAGATCAAATTTTGTATCAATCAATCAATCAATCAATCAACCAATCAAGCAATCAATCAATCAATCAATCAGTTTATCTATCTATCTATCTATCTATCTATCTATCTATCTATCTATCTATCTATCTATCTATCTATCTATCTATCTATCCACTTACTCGTACTTCCATTAACACTCGAACATAATAATGTGATATAAATTATAAGGGAGAAGAGAGAACACAATACATATAGTCACTGAGTAACGAAGCTGCTTGTCATGGTCTCTATACAAATCGTGTACACACAGAGAGTCAGACTGCAACATACACACATACATAATTGTATATTTAAACAGCTTTTCTTTTCAACTTGTTTTATAAATACGACTGTGTTGCGATTTCAGCTTTCTCTTACGGGTTTCTCATATTTTTGCATGAGTACCTTGCAGTTTTACAGTCACATTTTTAAAGTGAAATCCGTCATGTTTTTCCCTAGGTGCTGTCACATCATATTAGAGCAGCCATCATAATTGGTGCTGACATTTCCGGCGGAATTTGAGCTTTCGACATTTGGGATTTTATCTCACCAGCTAGGAAGTATTTCTTTTCGTTTTTGATTTGCTTACACTTAGCTTATGCTATCTGTGAGTTTATTTTCTCATTCTTGTATACCATTAACATTACTTATTTCAGTTATTAATCGCTTATTTTGTAAGGAATTCTGTGTAGGATAAAATGATAATTGTGTTGTTTGTTAATATTTTACTCTATAGTTTTCTTTTATTTTTGTATTTTGTAGAGATTTTCTAATTCACCTCGTTGTAAGTGTATAATAGGAACGTCAAACTGCAAGAAATCATCATGAAAATATAAGATAACTTGAAAAAAATACAAGAACCAATAAACAAAAAACAAAACGAGAAACAATCGTGTTTTTAAATATATTTTGAAATATATGCATGTGCCTGTTTGTTTGTGTCTATGTGCATAGATATTGAAAGTCTTCAGAAAGAACAGATAAATTGTTGCTTAATGCACACTCATCTATACACCGGTAGACACAATATGTATCCGTGTATATTTAATTATCTATCTATCTATCTATCTATCTATCTATCTATCTATCTATCTATCTATCTATCTATCTATATATATATATATAGTTATATATATTCATACACGCACATATATGTAAAACCACACAGCCTAACGCTCAATACTCAATATATATATATAGCCACACAACCTAACTCTCAAAACAGCCAACAATTTTCTGTTCCTGTTAAGTAAGCTTTTCTTAACCACACGTAATAATCACAACTATTTTGTATAAGAATGTTATATATGCAACAGTTAGAAATCGTTGCCTTATAGCATCGTATAGGGCATATAACATCAAAAGTGAAGGTACATAGACTAGTCACTGCTCTATTCTCAGCATAAAAATTTGCTACACTAAAGTCAAAGATCCTGCTAGGTTCCAAAAGGTATTATTATATCGAGTAATTATGAAATCCACCAGAAATATTTTATGACATTACCAAGGATTTATTTCGAAGACAATTTAAAGCATCATGCAACTGGTACATATATGGTACAGTTCGAAAATATACTGGTTGTTACCTCCTTATGCCAGAAAATTCGGAAATAATGAAATCGGAAAAAATTGCCCCATAACATAAGTGCGGATGTGGATGAGTGGTAAGAAGTGTGCTCCGCAACCACATGATTCCGGGTTCAGTCCCATTGCGGAGAAAATTGGTTAAGTGTTTTTCCTGCTATAACCTCGGCCGAGCAAAGCCTTTTGAGTGGGTTCGGTGGACGGAAATTGAAAGAAGCCCATCGCATATATATATATATATATATATATATATATATATATATATATATATATATATATATGTATGTGTGTGCGTGTTTTTCTCTGTGTGTTTTGCGTGTGTCTTTGTGTGTGTGTGTTTCTTTGAGCCTTTGTTCCTCCACTCTACGGCACTCGACAACCGGTTTTGGTACGTTTATATCCTTGTAACTTATTGGTTTAGCAAAATAGACCGATAGAATATGTACCAGGCTTTAAAAAAGATAAATACTTGGTGGATTCTTTCGATTAAAATTCTTCAATGCAATGTCCCAGCATGGCCGCAGTCCATTGACTGAAACAAGTAAAAGATAAAACAGAAAATATAAAACAATCGAATATTTTGGAAGCATCCTCATGTACATAAATAGAGAATAAGTATGTTAATTTATGTAATAAACTCAATAATGTAGATGGTTTAAAAAACGAAATCTGAGATGGTATGTGTGTGCCGTCATAAAGCAAATTTCTTATGAATATCGTTTACGAACGAAACATAATAACCTTATTATCTAACAGGTCATTCAATTGCAGCCTTTGTTTGTTATTGGTAACAGCATCCATAATAGTATCGGTGTGGTGGCAGAATCCTTAGCACACCCAGCAAAATGTTTAGCGGCAGATCGTTCGTCATTGCGTTCTGAGCTCAAATCCCGTCGAAGGCGATTTTGCCTTTCATCATTTCGGGAACGATAAAATAAGAAACAGTTGAGCAGTGGGGTCGATGTGATCGACTGGTTCCCATCCCCGACATTGCTGGCCTTGTGCAGAAGTTTCAAACCTATGTTTAAACGGAAGAAAGGGATTAGGCCCTTAGAATTAGCAACATTATGCTAACCTTTCTCAGTCAAGTAATCTGGCTTACAGGTGACATATATTGACCTACACCTAATCCATTTTTGAATGCCTGAAAGGTCGCTTGTGTAGCGGTAAACTCTAAACAGTGACGGAGATGATTATCAGCTACATTCCACTTTTCTTACATTCGATTGAATAAATTGTCTTCCATTATTTGGTAAGTTATCTTCTGTGTATTCCATTAAAAAATGTACGTGAATATATGTATATATGTACGTGTGTTTATGTATATATATATATATATATATATATATATATATATATATATATATATATATATATATGTGTGTGTGTGTGTGTGTATGCATATATACGCAACACATATAGATATATACAACTTACTGTATTAAATATATGTATTGAGATAATGAATGTTCCTCGTTTCCTATGCACATATATATGCATATGTGTGTATGAATATGTGTGTATGCATATGAACATATATAATTATATATATATATATATATATATATATATATATATATATATATATATATATATATATATATATACATATACACATACACACATACACACTCACCTTCATATGTATTTCATATATGTATATTAAACACACACACATACATATGTAGTGCATATGTACTAAAAAAATATCTTATTTGTCGAACTGTTTTTGTTATACCTTTTAGTGTTTATTGACCTGACATTATCTGTTATATATATATATATATATATATATATATATATATATATATATATATATATATATATATATCCATATATATGTATATGTATATATATATATGTATACAAAAGCATAGATTCATATGAACACAATGTGTGTGTGTGTGTGGGTGGGTGGGTGGGTAAATGTATGACAGATATAGAACACGAAAATTTCGTCACTTTTGATATTTAAATATATTTCTCCTACTACTAACAATTTTCGACTCTTCCTTTCTGCTGATATGTATTTCTATATGTATACGTATTTGATTTTTATGTCATTTTAATGACTGCTGTTTGTGAAGAATTGTTGAATGCTATAATTTCCATTTCTACCAAGTATATTTTTTTCATTCAACGAAATATATTGCTATATTTCAGGGACATTTGATGCACATATTCATAGCAATTATCTCCCTTAAAAACGGCACAATACTTACACAGAAGTTCTTAAGGCCTCTCACACATATACACAAGCACGCATGTATTCAAAGTGACACACTTGCATATATATATCTATAACATTTATATACCTTTATTTTATATGTACACATGTTATATTTTACTATATACACACATACATATATATAGTATTATATGCTGTAAGGTTGTAATTTTCGCATTTGCAATATACATACAAATACACACTCACAAACGCATATTTAAATATGTACGCTCGTATGTATGTATATGTAGGTATCTATGTACGTATGATGTATGTATGTATGAATGTATGTATGTATATATGTATGTATGTATTAACTTCCATTATGAGTATATCAACATAAATGTTGAAATGTTTATCGATTTTTCTAGATAGATACATATACTGGCGTATAGCAAGTAAATGTTCACATCCACACACGCGCACGCATATGGTTTATTTAAACGAGTCTAGTATCTTGTTACTTTGGACTTTGCACGACTGTGTTCCTGCTTCTTCAGGTAAATTCAAACTGGGGTCAGATTGACTTGTTTGAAAAGTGGGCAGAATGTTGTGGAAACTGTAGAACAAGCAAACCTCAAGGCCAACTGAAATTAGGTAAATTTTGTACTCTACTTTTGAACAGCTTACTCATCTAGATCACAAAAACTCAACGAATAGATATATATTTAGCATAAAAACAGAAACCATAAATTTCACATGTAATTTACATTTTAACCATGCTCAACCGCTGTTTCATTTTGGCAAACATCTTTGTATGTATCAAATTTATGTAATTATGTATTTAATAATGTTTATCTGAATGAAACATCTGTTGAGCAGACTTAATGTGAGAACTGTGTGTGAAATTTATGCTTTTCTAACTTTCTACTAAATGTGTTGCTTTTAAATATCATTTCAGATGATTATGTATATAGATAATCAGGTAAATATAAGCCTAGTTGAATTAACTGCAATGAAATAACATGTCTGGATCTTAAGACCTGTTTTTGATTGGGCTCTTAATTACCGTATATCTATCGTTTGGTGTCCATGCTTACACGCACATTGCTGAGACCCCCTTCGGTCATGGCTGACCATGGGATTGCACCTAGAAAATCACACTCCTAGGCACAAGTCCGGGCAAGGTTGTTTATGGAAGACCAGCCGTCACCCATGCATACCGTCCTCCCCTCTCCACGCCACCAGTATTATCCAAGAGAAAGTCAAAGGCCGATACAGCATAGCACCAGTGATATCGCAGCTCATTCCTACAAATGAGTTAACTGGAGCAATGTGAAATAAAGTGCCTTGTTCAAGAACACAACACGCAGCCCGGTCCGGGAATTGAACTCACAAGCTCACGATCGTTAGCTCGACGCTCTAACCACTGGGCCATGCACTTTCACATTTATACATACATAAATACACACTCACACCGATACATATCAAATAACTTCAGTTTTTATTGATAATGGATTTCTATACACGCTAGACGACATGATTTATAAGCATTTAGATATTTGGATATCATCTCATTTACCCTATCAAGTTTATAAGCCCAGCCTATATGCCCTGAATTTATTTGGCGACGCCAACAGCTTACACGATAACGCTCATATACCTTAACAATTAACTGAATGAGAAACAAACATTTGTAAATACTAGATATGGACTCCTAATAACGCTGTTTAAATATATAAAGGCGATCACTTCTAGCTTCCCTTTAACCGGAAAGAACATATATAGGGCTTCCCCATATCATGCAAGCAGTTTAGCCAATTCTTCAAGTAAGCAAACCGTCGTCCCAATCTGCCAACAGGTCTGGAATATTATTTGGTTCATATCTCCTTACTGGTTAAATGTACAATTCTCTCATTGCTCTAAGTTTCTTCGCACTACTAGATAAATATTCTCAAACCAACACAATTACATCAAAATTCTTGCAGAAGCTGTTTGAATGTCATTTATTGTATTTATTACGCATATCAGAACGAATAGACCAAATAACTAGCACCGATCCACTTGACTTGTAAATCCGAAGTATTAGTGTATGAAGCTGAAGTCATCTCTTAAAAACTCCAACTTATCAACCGATGGCAACTGATAGGGCAAATTGAAGCAGCGGTACTTCAACTACATAGCTTTCTTCAAGCATATGAAAATGAGAAGACAACAGCCATTTCTAATTACATATGGTGAATAAAAGATAATACTAATAACTACCGAATAACAAAGAAAAAGTTCGAGAATGAAACTGACCAAATTTTGATGCTACGCTATGGTGTCATTCATGCACAGCAGAAAAGGTCATTATATTGAACAGTATAGCCCTACGTAAATGCGTGAACTTATCAACGGAATGATTTTTCTTTTGGCAGACGATGCCAATGCGACAAGTATTTGCTAAAACTTCACTAGTTACATACACATAACAATAATAGATTTGCAGCCAAATTTGTACACCTTTAATGTAACCACGCCATTTAAAAAATTCCAGTTACATAAGTTGTATAATTTTATAGAATTCAAGCAGTTACATAAGACATTCCCAAATCATGTGAATATTAATGCCGTTAACGTTTATGAAATCACCTACCTTATTGTGTGTTAAAACATAAAATAGCTTCAACATTTATTAATATGTAATTTACAAAATAAATTATGAATTTTTCCTATACTTTGTAGCTCAAACTGATTCTAGATTTTATCACACATGACAGGAAGAAGACATTGATATCAAGACGTATGAAATAGAATCAATGTCTGTCTATATACGATTCCCTAAAGTTCGGTCTCGAGTGATAGCACCGCTGGCTTTTATAATCAAAGAATGAAAGTCTGGCAAACAGAACGTAACACCACTAGGTACTCTACTAAATAATATAAATTACACTACAGTGTTCTTTCTGGTTGTTTTATATAATTTATCTTACACTATATATATGTGTGTGTGTATATATATGTATATGCACTCATATATACATATATATAAATATATATATCTTTATAATATTATACATACATACATACATACATACATACATACATACATACATATATATATATATATATATATATATATATATATATATATATATATATATATATATATATATATGTAGGTACACATACACGTACGTGCAAATGGAAGGAAGCATCTTATCTTTAGTATATAAACTCAGTCATATAAGATACCTTCACATGAGATTCATGCATTCAGACATACAGAAATATGTGCATACATATACAAATTCATATATACATATTTATATATAAGTGTGTGTATAATATTTGTATACGTGTGTATATACGTGTATATGACTGTATACGTAGAACGAGGAAAAGATAAGTAATCGCAAACATTTCCTTTCACACCGCCTTAGACTTTCTATCCATCACTTTCATCCATGAAACACAAACGCACTCAACACATATATGCAGGTTTGTGTGTGTATGTATGTGTTTGTTTGTGCGTCTGTGCGTATATATATATATATATATATATATATATATATATATATATAGTTAGATAGATAGCTATACATACATACATACACATATATACACATACGTATATATATATATATATACATACATATATTTGTCTGTGTGTACGAGTGATTGCGTGTGTATGTATGTATATATATATTATACACACACACACACACACATACGTGTGTGTGTATATGTTTGTGTGCGTTAGATACATATATACAAATCTATACAAAGATAGAAATAAGAATCAAGAAGTAAATATCTTTATGAATAGGTATATATGTTTGCATTGTGTATGTATATCTATAAACACAAACACACAAACACACACACACATATACATATACAGTTTTATGTACATATATATGTTTATATAAATGTATATATATATATATATATATATATATATATATATATATATATATATATATATATATATATATATATATATATATACATATATATATAAACATAAATGCAAATATATATATAATATACACATAGATGTGAATATATATACATATATATATATACACATATATATATAAACATAAATGCAAATATATATATAATATACACATAGATGTGAATATATATATATTTATGAATTGTCATATACACACTTACATACAATCGTATATATTCCTCTTTACCTCAATATCAAGACACCGCTAGAAACGCTCTTCATTTGGCATTTAGTTTCCTCCACCAGAAAAAGACAAAAGCAAAACTTACAACAACCATCTCGATATATATACGTTTATTGTTTAATAATTACGTTTGTCAACGATATTGAGCTCTAGCAATTAATTAAAATGCGGTTGTTGAGAACCATGCTTTTATTTTTTTTCCTTTTTTATTTAACAATGTTCTTCTGAATGGAAAATATCAAATTAGCCGAAAGAATATAAATACCAAACATTGCAAGTATTTATGTGAAAAGGTTAATGATTTGAACAATGCAAATGAAAAAAATTGTATACATGTTTGAAAACTGTAATATATAAGAGATATTAGTACAATGAAATGCTGTCAGGATTTTTACGCAGTAACCTGTGTGTTTGCATTTGTGTGTGTGTGTGTGTGTGTGTGTGTGATATTCCTGAGCCTCTATACGTGTGTGTCAGTAAACATATATTTTTGTGTGTCTGTGTAAAATTATATAAGCATATATATCCTTATCTCCATATGGGAATATATACGTTACGCATATATATATATGTATATATATGCATAAATATTCATGTATATTTATAAGTATATATATATATATATATATATATATATATATATATATATATATACATATTGGCGTATATGCATATATATATATATAGACACACGTAAAGATATCTTTATGTTTAGTCCACATATACGCACACGAACTCATGACCACACAAACACACAGACTCATATATATATATATGTATGTATATATATATATATATATATATATATATATATATATATATATATATATATATATATATATATATATATATATATAATTAATAGTTATCGCCAAGCCAACATGGCAGTCCCAAAATTAGGACGAAAGCTGCCGTGAATTGGCTCCAAGAAGCCAAGAAGCCAAGAAGCCATCGCCTCTAGCTAGCTATGTGACACACGAAACCTGTGTCCTTTATAACCTTCGAACAGGGGAGGTCAGCAGTTTCCCCTTGCTGGTTTGGCATCTGCAGACTAGTTTCAGGGTGTTGCCCCTTGTCAATGCAGAGCAGCCAAGCTCCAGCCGGTCGGCGCTGCTGACTATCTGTTCGAAGGTTATTTATCTAATTTCAGTGGAATCTATCCACTGGTTTTCAGACACACACACACACACATATATGTACTTACATACATATATATATGCTTATGTTTATTACAATATCCTTAATATAGAAAACAATATATGGTAGAAGTAGTATTGAGAACATGTGTACTTCCGATGGTATTCCATATATATTAGGTCAGTCATCCCATAAATAATGCGGTTTTTTCAACTAAAAGTAGGAAAGGGACTGGATAAACTACCAGCATCAACTTGCCATAAAAGCAGGTAGTAATTTTACCTTGTGTTTATTCTTAGTACAAGTCCTGAAGCGTGCAGTTTGATTTTAACAGTTATATTTTCAAAGCTCCACTGTAAGTGACAAAGGAGCATATTCGGCATATTTTGCTTTATGAATTCAACAAAGGTAACAACACAACGGAAAGTGTGAGGAATATTAATGCAGTATATGGGGATAAGACAAGAAACGTAAGTCAGTGTCAACAGTGGTTTACAGAAAGTTCGAGCCCTAAACTACAGTCTAGAAGACAAGCCTCGTCCTGGAAAATCTGTAGAGCTCGATGAGGACCTTCTGCGATCCCTGGTGGAACAAAATCTCATCATAACTTTTGAGGAACTAGTAGAAATTTACTTTCTGGCATTTATGTAAATTCCGATGTCAAGGTCACTAATGCTGGTGTATTGCTCAACAAATGTTAGGGCCTTCAGAAGAAGGGGCTTGGATATGTAAGGATAGAAGTCAACAATGTCGAACTGGGTGAGTCTACAGGATGATTTATACTCGATACCTCGGAACCAGTTGACCACGGCTGCGCTGGAGTTCCATTAATGTCAACCCTGTAGCTCTTCTGATATCGGAGTTGATGGTATCAAAAATACGTTTGCTAATAAAACCTATCTCACTTTTGTTCAGCCTGGATTTGTGTGATTGGAGTGAAAGTTAGGTGTGTGGTCCTTAAGTGTAATATGGGATGGGGTCGCTAAACTGTAAATGCTAAAAATATGCATATCATCCTTTCTTTCTTAAATAGGTCCTCTTAATTTGTTCCGTTTCGTGGAATTTCCACGGGTCCTACTAGTATGATGTGATACAATATAATATAACATATAATATGGTATAATACCTGAGAAACAGCACTCAGATGTCTGCGTAGTGTAGATGAGGATATGTTGAAATGAACACACGTTGTGACAGGACATAAAGGAGAGAAACTTTGTCTTAGTCGCTACTTTATTAGAAATATTTCGGAAGAGAAGGCCACGAAGTGAGATTGCAAGAAAAAGCATTCCGACAAAGGGTAGTGCCGTAGCATGTTCATAGTCTCTGGTAAAAAAGAGAAATGATAAAAGACAAAGTAACATATACACAGACACGCAAATACACATGTACACACACACACATATAATACTTAAGGTGGTTGTGGTTAGATGCAATTTAAAACCAAACAGGAAATATTTCACACGTGTGTACGTGTGTATGTGTGTGTGTGTGTGTTTGTGTGAATTTGGTGAACGTGCGCAGATTAGTTGCTAGGAGATTCGATTTACGATCGTCAAATCGTGAGTTCGACTCTTGGCGGCGCAGGTTTGTCTTTATGCAAAGCCCTTTATTTCTTATTTCTCTATTCCAATCAGGTGACAAAAATGAGTTGTTTCTATAATTCAAAATTGGATGGGTTTTTTTCTTTTTTGTTTGTTACACCGTCACTCTGAATCTCTCTAAGAAGTGGAGCACACGTCGTCGTATCCGACTGAGAGTCAGAACATATGTATATGCGTGTGGGTGTGTGTGGGAATGTGTGTCTGTGTGTGTGCGTGTGCGTGCGCATGCGGATAATTCATAGGATATATGCGAAGGAGCTGGGCGTTTGAGGTAATATTAAAACTGCTGATAACTTCTGAAATTATTGTTCACATCTCAGACATGCTTCTATTTATTGCTGTCGGCCCGTATGAAAAGCCGTTACTTATTGCTCTGAGAAAACTAAAGGGAGACATACCTGTTACGTGTTTCCTAGTAGATTGCTCTTTTATCAAAGGCAGAAACTAGAATCAATATGACATGCTTTTTCTCTTTTCTTAATAAGGTGGTGAACAGGCAAAATTGTTAGCACGCTGGGCAGGAAGCTTAGCGGTATTTCGTCTATCTTTACTTCCTAAGTTCAAATTCCGCCAAGATCGATTTTGCCTTACAATTTCATCCTTTCGGGATCGATAAATTAAGTTCCAGTGAAACACTGGTGCCGATGTAATCGACTTATCCCCTCTGCCCAAGGTGCTGGTCTTGTACCAAAACTTAAAATCAATACCGCTTTTGTTAATTCAACTTTTAAAACACGATGGAGTTACTACACGGAAATGCAGCGGATTTGAACTCAGAATGTAGGAATAAGTGCCGCAATATTACATGTCTGCCAATTAGCCACCTATCTGCTTTTATTTGTCAATACTGAAATATCGTTAGTTTCTTCAGATTTTGCTGCTTTACTAAATATAAACCGTAGGTTTGTACAACTATAGCTGACCAAGGATCAATTAACAGTGACAACAGCAGCAACAGCATAAATGTCGACTAGCAATAACCATCATCACCAAAGTCAAGAAGCGAATCTCATTAATATAGATTTCTTTCGAATAATCACATGACCAGAGGATTAATCGACCGTAGCAACCTTCACGTCATAAAGGCAGTCATTTTATCGTGCCTGTGAGGGTGGAACTAAATAGAATTTAGTTCAACGCTTTAATGCCTCGCGTTCCCTTTCACCGATATTAAATTATGTCGGTTATTGAAAGAGTAACATTAATTTCAGTTATGTAGCAGTAAATCTGTTTGTTATACGGCAGTAAAAATGTGTTAACTAAATGATGGGAACATGAGAGTTTTAGTTAAATAGACAAATACTTCGCGAGTCAAGCGCTCGTACAAATCTGTTACATGAGAGGAGATAAAATATTAGTTACTTTAGCTAGTATTCTTTTCAGTTATATAACGATAAATATGTTTGTTTGTTATACGGTAGTATAATGTGTTAACTAAATGATAGAAGCATGAAAGCTTTAGTTAAATAGACAAATACTTCGCGAGTCAAGCGCTTGTACAAACATGTTACATAAGAAGAGATCAAATGTAATTACTTTAACTAGTATTCCGTTCAGTTATATAAAGATAAATATGTTTGTTTGTTATACAGCAGTAACAATGTGTTAATTTAATAACGAGAACAAGAGTTTTAGTTAAAAGAACAAATAATTCGCGAGTCGAGCGGTTGTACAAATATGCTGTGTAAAAGACGATAAAATGTAATTACTTTAGTATTCCTTCCAGTTATATAACGATAAATCTGTTTGTTTGTTATATGGCAGTAAAATGTGTTGACTCAATGATAGGAGCATGATAGTTTTAGTTAAATGAAAACTCTGCGAGTTCTATGAGTGTACAAATATGTTACTAAAATGCTCGTAAAATATTCATAATTCCGGTATTATACGTTATTATACGTTTTGGTAATATATTGATCAATTTGTTTGCTGCAAAACAATAAAACTACGTTAGCTTTATAATGGAATTATGGTATTTTTAATTGAATGCCCTGATACCTTCTTAGCTAACTAGGAGTATACATTTATTTAAACTGAGATAAAAGGGAGTGACTTAAAATGTTATATTAGAATGATTGTGAAATGAAGGTTAGTTGACTAGGAGTAATACAATGATGACTTAATTGGAACCTCATCAGGTATGACGACAAGGATTCCAGTTGATCCAATCAACGGAACAGCCTGCTCGTGAAATTAACGTGCAAGTGGCTGAGCACTCCACAGGCACATGCACCCTTAACGTAGTTCTCAGGGAGATTCAGCGTGACACAGAGTGTGACAAGGCTGGCCCTTTAAAATACGGGTACTACTCATTTTTGCCAGCCGAGTGGACTGGAGTGACATGAAACAAAGTGTCTTGTTCAAGGATATGACGTGTCCCCAGGTATTGAACTCACGACCTTTCGATCGTGAGCCGAATACCCTAACCACTAAACCACGCACCTTCACACAATGACAACTAAATATTGTAAAGCATTGATAGTGAATTAATAGTGAATACTACTCGTTAAATCTTCTTAAGAATTCAATCATTGCCCATACTGGAATCCAGCCATGTATGGTGCAGTGTGTCATATCAACTACAGTTCTTGTTGGGTATTTATTTTATCAACCTTCTGAAGGAATTTGAACTCACAAGTTTAGTTATGTCAATAGGCATTACTAAATATCAAAGATTTGAACTCAGAATCAGTTAGGGGCCATAACAGGATTTCAATTCAAAATCACTTATGAAGGTAACTAAATATCATAGATATTTTGACAAACGCTATATCGGATTTTACCAATCACCACCTTCTTTCCAAAAGGAAATTACGTTTTGTGGTTGAAAGTCAATTAATTCAATGAGTCAATTAATTCATGCAAGGAGTGCTGTGTACATATTACATTGACGATGTTAATGAGTAATCATCGCTAGAAAACTGGGTTAGTAAATTCATAACACAGCACACATTGACTATGACAGATAAAAAAATTGTATGTATTAAATAGCAGTAGATGTCATCACCATTGTCCTTATTATTTCAGTCTAAATAACATTAATTAATTATCGTATTTGATGGCCTATAAGATGCACGTGTGTATAAGACGCACCCTAGCCTAGGCTATACTTTTGTACAATAAATGACCACTAAAATAATGTTTCAATTCCTCCACTTACCTGTATAACTTTGTTATTCCCGGTAATTATAAGCAATGTATTGCATCCACATTCGATATAAATATACCGTAGGCGATTATGCACCAATAAATGGCAGCACACGTTTTGTAAACATACATACCGTTTTGATCCTACACTGAGTGCATTGGACGCAAGGGGATTTTTAAAGCCATTTTGGGGTTTAAAAAAAGGTGCATCTTATAGGCCATTAAATGTGTTAATCATTGTTAAAACTGACAGTTTCATGGAATGAAAGGATGTTAGTTAAGCAAATCATATTTTAGTGGAGTTATATTCGTTAAATTGTTGGAAAATTTACGTTAGCTAAACGGTGGTAAAATAATAGAGTTAATGGCTTAATACCAAGTTGAACTGGTTGAAATATCTGCATAACTGCAATAGTTAAATGGTGGTAAGATTATATTAGATTCTTTAAAACTTGATTGTTATAGGTTAAATTATCGGTAAAAATCTCTTGTTGTAATGGTTAAAAGTCGGTAAAACTGTTAACTAAATGATGGATAAATTGTATTAGTTAAATACTTTAATATCAAATTAAAAATAATTGAAATCTCCTTTTTACTACAGAAACGTGGCCTGAAATTTCGGGGAGGGGAATAGTCGATTACATCGACTCCAGCACTCAACTGGTACCTAATTTATCGACCTCGAAAGGAGGAAAGGTAAAATCGACCTCGGTGGAATTTGAACTCAGAACATAAAGACGGAAGAAATACCACAAAGCATATTGACCGATGTCCTAACAATTCTGCCAGCTAGCCGCCTTAAAATTGATTAAAATATATCTGCAAAACTGTGATAGTTAAATTGTTTTAGACAGAAGTACTAATAATTTAACTGTGTTAGTTAAACCGTCGATAAAAAACTGTTTACTCAGCAGTAGTTCAGATTATATTTGTTCAATGGTTGTAAGACGGCGTTTGCTAGTTATGTGTAGTTAACGCTACCTTAATTGAACAGCGGTGTTGTGATATTATTATTCAAGGGAAACAGCGCGAAAATAGATTAAATCCTCATTTTACACTCCATTTCCTTGACATTTTTGCTAAAACTTCACGTCTCATTAGAAAATCATCAATATCAGTCTCTGTTAGAGTGTTTTTTTTGTTTTGTTTTTTCTTTACTCGAAATCATATCATTATAATAATGATCGTCATAATTAACATCTTAATTGCGATCATGTTCATCACAATTATTATCATCCCCATTACCGCTGTACCTTCCCCCGCTCCCCCACTTCATTTTGCCACAGCCATTACACCATCACCAGAGTCAACCCTTCACCCCCCATCACCTCCATTGCCATCATGGCTGCCGCTGCCACCCTCACAAACATTACCGCCTTTATATGTAGAAAGAATAAAAAAGAATAAAAAATAAAGAAGGGACGATCATGGCTGGAAGATTTCTGGATATAGATCTCTCGATAAATGTTTTCCTGGGGTTAAACAAGAGTCATCACTATCCTCCTCCTCCTCCTCCTTCTCCTCTTCCTCCTCCTCCTCCGCCTCCTCTTCGTCGTCGTCGTCGTCGTCATCATCATCACCACCATCATCATCGTCGTAGTCGTCATGATAATGATGAGGATGATCATCATCGTCGTCGTCATCATCATCATCATTGTCGTTGTCGTTGTCGTCGTCGTCATCACCATCATCGTCGCCGTCGTCGCCGTAGTGTCATCATGACCATAATGTTCATCACCATTAGCATCATCGTTGTCGTCGTGGTTGTCATCACGATCACGATCATACTGCTCATCATTATCGTCTTCAGCATCATCATCATCATCATCATCATCATCATCATCACCATTTGCGACAGCAGCACCATCGCTAATTGTAACAACAGCCGTAACAGCAAGGCTGACGCTTATTTCTTCTAATTCCGCCACTATCTCTTTCATCTCCTACTCCCACTACTACTTCTACTTCTGGCAATAAACTAGAATTTTGGCAATCACTACAATCGCAGGCATTGGTAGAATTTTGCGTTTTGTTGTTTGGTTTGTTTTGAAACTTCCTCTAAAACAATAAACGAATGAAGCGTGACTTGGTGGTACGAGGAGCAGCGTGGAAAAAATGATTGTTGTGATTGAGAGAAAGCTAGGAAAGAGAGGCTAGGGGCACATGTTAAGAAATATGGGGAGTGTAGTAGAGATGGGGAAGAGAAAGTGATGGGGATATAGAGAGGGGAAGAGAGAAAGAAATTGTAGAGGAGTGACATATTGGAAGACTTGGAGATAAAGTCTCCATAGCTAAGCAGACAAATGGAAAGAAAATATACTATATTGATATGTAGAGGCATGCTTCTCTATCTATCTATCTATCTATCTATCTATCTATCTATCTATCTATCTATAGTATCACCTGAAGAGGAAGGTGAGAGTAGAAAGGGAAGTCTTGTCTAGTGAATGCTTCAAAAAAAGATGGGTGAATGTAGCAAGGATGGCACGTGTGAACGACGGAGCCATCTTGAGCATAACCCTATGACCTAAAAAAAAAAAAAAAAATCCAAGAAAAAAAGAGAGAACAAAAAGGCAAGAGAGAGTCACTTACTGTTATAGTTTCTTCAATGAGAATATTGACCAAGGTTACCGTGGTCTTTTCCGTAGGCTTTTCTTTCCACGGCCAAACCTAAACTGTCCTCCTCTCCTTTTACACGAGAACATTACTGTGTGATACACGATCCCTATTGATCGCCCTTTTTTTTTTTTTTTTGATCCCTTTTGATCGAACTACCCCCTTTTCCTTCCTACGATCCCTTTTGATCGACCCCCCCCTTTTTTTTTTCTTTTTCTTCCCCCTCCCAAAAAGAAAAGCTCTACATTGTATTTGTCCCATCTTCGTTGAGCCCTGTGTGGCTAATAAAAGAAATGTATCTATCTATCTATCTATCTATCTATGTTGTAACCATCGTGAGATCGTCGTTTCAATTCCTTGACCGAGCAAAAACTTCATCTGATGTTGCTCAGCGAACATTTCAACACCTGACGCGTCGTATACTGTGCTCCTGTTCAGGCAACGTCAATTCGATGGAGGCAGTAAGCTAATTATGTAGAGGATATAAGGCGGTGCGCTGGCAGAAACGTTAGCACGCCGGGCTAAATGCTTAGCGGCATTTCGTCTGCCGTTACGTTCTGAGTTCAAATTCCGCCGAGGTCCATTTTGCCTTTCATCCTTTCGGGGGTCGATAAACTAAGTACCAGTTACACACTGAGGTCGATGTAATCGACTTAATCCCTTAGAGAGAATTGTATTGTTCTGAATAGATACATACATAAATACATACATGTACATTCACACACACGCACACACACACACACGCACACACACGCGCTTGCAAACACATATATGCGTGTGTGCGTCTCTCTCTCTCTCTCTCTCTCTCTCTATCTCTCTCTCTCTCTCTCTCTCTCTCTCTCTATATATATATATATATATGTGCATATATATATATATATACATATATATAGGCATATATCTTATATACATATATATAGGCATATATCTATACATACCTTTTATATATATACATATATGTATATATATATAAAGGTATATATAGATATATGCCTATATATATGTATATATAGATGCACATATACATACACACACATACATATATATATGCATATACACACATGCATATGCATATGTATGTATGTATGTATGTATGCATGTATGTATATATAAATGTGTGTGTGTGTATGTGCGTGTGTAGTATATATATATATATATATATATATGTATATATACATATGTAAATACACATTAATGTGTGTGTATATGTGTGTGTGCATGTGTGGTATATATATATATATATATATATATATATATATATATATATATATATATATATACATATATATATATATGTATATATATATATATGTATATATATATATATATATATATATATATATGTATATATACATATATATGTATGTATATATACATATATATATATATATATATACATGCATACATATATACATACACACACACACACACACACACACACATATATATATATATATATATATATATATATATATATATATATATATATATATATATATATATATATATATATATATATATATATGTATATATATATATATGCATGTATGTATATATATTCAGAGAGAGAATGAGAGGGAAAGAGAGAGTGCGTTAAGTAGAGGACGGAAAGGAGGGAAAAGAGACTAAGAAGGACCTAGGGCAGTATGTGTGTGTGTGGGTGTGTGAGTGTATAGGGTGAGGGTTGTAATGAGTGGAAGATACATTGGTATACAGACATAAATAAATAACTAACATAGATAGATTATGGTATAGGCTGGCGGCATTGTTAATAATAATTATATAATTAATCATTTCGTAGAACAAAGAGACAGCTGAATGAGGCCATGTCGATAGTAATGTTGTTATTGTTCATGATAGGGTTGCTGATGTTGATTACGGTGATGATGTTGATGATGATGATGATGATGATGATGATGATGATGGTAGTGGTGGTAATTCTGATGATGATGATGGTGATGATGACGAATGATGATGATGATAATGGTGGTAATGGCGGCGGTGATGATGACAATGATGATGATGATGATGACGAACGATGAAGATAATGATGATGATGATGATGATGATGATGATGATGATGATGATGATGATGATGATGATGATGATGATGACGATATTGATGATGATAATGACGACGACGAATGATGATGATTATGATGATGCTGAGGATTATGATGGTAGTAGTAATGGTATTGAAGACGATGATAATTATGATCACTATGACGACGGCGACGAAGATGATGATGGTGATGATGATGATGAGGTGGATGATGATATTGGTGGTGATGATGATGGCTGTGATGATGATGATGACGACGATGATCGCAGCTGATGACATGCTGAAGTGTTGCTTGCTATTTCATTACTATTTATACTGCCTTTAGCTAAACTGGACAAATTTCATGCCCATCCCGCCTTTCAAAGTCATTCCAACTACGTTATCTCCGTTATTTTAGTGTTTGTTTGAAGGTGAGGTGGCTGTTCATTCTACCACATCAAGTCCTGCACAGAAGGTACATGATTGACTAGCGGATGAAGATGTTGGTGTTAATTAGATCGTGACTTTTTTTCTGGTTCTTTACAATTCTAAGTTCAAATCGCACATCGAGGTCAGTTTTGCCTTTTATCCTTTTGGGGTTGATTAAATAGAGTATCAGTGAATTACTGTGGTCAATACTATCGAATAACTCCCTTCCTTCAAAATTGCTGGCCTTCTGGACGACAAAGACGATAGACTGATAGATAGATAGATAGATAGATAGATAGATAGATAGATAGATAGATAGATAAAGAGATAGGTAGGTAGATAGATAGATAGATAGATAGATAGATAGATAGATAGATAGATAGATTGATACGGAAAAGAGAGAGCGAGCGTCGGGGAGAGAAACAGAGATTCGAGTATTGATCTTATTTTTTTATTTATGGATCCCCAATGGAAGAAAGTCAAAACTTACTTCTGCATGGATAGGACACAAAATGCAGAAGACGCAAACAAATTTATTTCATCTTTCGATCGGACGACTCTGCCAACCCGTGGCCATATTGCACATGATTGTATGGAAAAATAAAGAGAATTAATTTAATAAAATTCAAAGAAGATAATAAAGTGGTTTTGTTACTGCTGAACAAGATATATACAAGAAGAATTAGAGATTAGAGTGACTGTGGGTCAGTTTCTTTCGTTAAGGACGGATAAAACCTTCAGAATATAAAGGAACCCGCTTGAGACGTTTATCTCACTAAATTCTGCTTTCTTTTGTTTATACTTTCATTCAGGTTTTACTGATAGCGACCGTCATTAGCCAAACAATTCGAACAGTGAGCTTTGTTACATTTAGTATCAAGATTGAGCCTGCAATCTCACTGATCTTTAACCTTTAAATATAAAAGTGAATTTTATCATACAAACTGTCCGGGGGAAATTTGTTGGCGTGTGTTTATACCATCTTTTTTCTGTTGTTATTCCATAGTGTTGGCATAGCTTCCAGTGTATATAGGTCCCAGCTCTGTCGTGTCTGTGAATATATTCCTTCTTAGCCAGGACTGGGCAGCCAGAGATAATATGATTTATTGTTTCTTGTCCATCTCCACTATTATTATTATTATTATTATTTTATGTTTGACTTTTGTTTTGCATTTGTACAAGTTGGATCCAAGTCTCACCCAGAGACCTCAAGAGACAACAAGTTAGAAGTTCATGTAGGTGTTATGCCTAGGGTACCATATATTTGGATTTGTACAGTTTTGTTCAAGTGAATGTTTAAGAAACCATAAGAAAATTATGTTTGCTTTAAAATTTGAGATCACATAGACAGTATTTTACGTAGGAAAGTATTATTATTATTATTATTATTATTATTATTATTATTATTATTATTATTATTATTATTATAATTATTATTATTATTATTATTATTATTATTATTATTATTATTATCAAGGCAGCTAGTTATCAGAATACTTACCACACCGGTCAAAACACCGAGCAGTATTTTTTCCGGCTTTACTCTTTCAGCTCAATTTCCGTCGACTTTGTATTCCATCGTTTCAGGGTGGATGAATTAAGTACAAGTTGAACCTTGGACTCGATGTAATCGACTGGCTCCATCTCCCAAATAATTCCATGCTTTGTGCTTTATACCAGAAAGAATTACTATTTACAGAAGACTATGAAACCTGCTTCCCGATATTGGCATTAAAGATAGAAAACAGTAATAATAATTCTCACTTTCTCAGACGTTATTATTGGCAGCACTTTGGCATTTAAAGGTCTAGAATTATGCAATTCCCTCTTAACATGTTTACGAACCTTGAACATTTTCAACAAAGAATTTTAGAAGTAATTGTGTCTGGCAACCGTTATGTTGCAAGTTAAAAAGCAACAGTGTTATGATTCCTTTTTCCATTGTACACTCGAACTTGTGTGTGTGGTTGCGTGCTTATGTTTATGTATATATATACATACAGCTGTAGGTGTGTTTGTGTGTATGTGCTTATGAATGTATATATGTGTGTTTATGTGTGCGTATAGGTGCGTTGCGGTGTGTGTGCCTGTGAGTGTGTATGTTTGTATGGGTGTATATACATCTATATACACACACGTACAGCAGTAAATGTTGATTCTTTGAGATGGTTAGAGATATAGCGTAGAGAAGGTGAGGGAGAAGGAAAAGGTAGTGAGAGGGTAAGATAGATAGACAAACATACAAATCAGATAATATACGAGAGAGAGAAAGAGAGAGAGAGAGAGAGTGAGAGAGAGAGAGAGAGAGAGGGAGAGAGAGAGAGAGAGAGAGAAATACATTGCTAAACATTATGAATATTTAGCCTAGACATTATCTCGACATTATTTGGTGAAACTGGTAAGTATGTTATTCCATTTGTAAAAGAACAACAAATTTGTGAAGACTTAATAGCCACAACACTAGTTTAGTCCATTAGTGAATGTAATAAATCACTCGAATGAATAAGAGCTATTGATAAAATCACTTGATGTATGTAGAATAAACATTCAGTTGAATACGGCGGGTTGGCAGAATCGTTAGTGAATTTGGCTATGATGCTTTACATTCTATAATGCTGTACCATGTTCAAATAACGTTGCGGGCAACTTTGCCCTTATGACTTCAGTGGGTCTCTTTTCTTCTTCTTTCTTCTATTTGTAGTTTTCGAAAGACACAACCCGTTGGCCAGGCAGCGCAGGCCAATACACCTCCTGGTCAGAATGCCATTTCGTCAGACGGTTATCCATTTATAGGATAGTGAATTGGAACAACCTGTAATGAAAACCTTTTCTCTCTCTCTTTCCGTCCCCTCTTTTTCTCCCTCCCCCTCTCTCTATCATTCTCTCTCTCTCTCTCTGTTGCACCCTTAATCGAAACGCCCGGCTCTTTCACAACCCTATGTTTCCTCTTAATTTATCGACCCCGAAAGGATGAAGGGCAAAGTCAACCTCGGCGGAATTTGAACTCAGAACGTAAAGACAGACGAAGTACCTATTTCTTTACTGCCCACAAGGGGCTACACACAGAGGGGACAAACAAGGACAGACAAACGGATTAAGTCGATTATATCGACCCCAGTGCGTAACTGATACTTAATTTATCGACCCTGAAAGGATGAAAGGCAAAGTCGACCTCGGCGGAATTTGAACTCAGAACGCAGTGGCAGACGAAATACCGCTAAGCATTTCGCCCGGCGTGCTAACGTTTCTGCTAGCTCGAAGTAACGCTAAGCATTTTGCTCGTATGCTAACGTTTCTTATTTCTTTATTGCCAACAAGGGGCTAAACATAGAGGGGACAAACAAGGACAGACAAAGTCCATTACATCGACCCCAGTGCGTAACTGGCATCTAATTTATCGACCTCGAAAGGATTAAAGGCAAAGTCGACATCAGCGGAATTTGAACTCAGAACGTAACGGCAGACGAAATACTGCTAAGCATTTTGCCCGGCGTGTAACGATTCTGCCAGCTCGCCGCCTTAACAAGTTCAACGATTCTGCCAATCTATTGGTTTCGAGAAAAATAAAAGTAAACTACAGCCGTAATACTGCACTCGTGGAAGCACATGGCCCAGTGGTTAGAGCAGCGGACTCGCAGTCGAGGGATCGCGGGTTCGAATCTCAGACCGGGCGATGTGTGGGTTTATGAGCGAAACACCTAAGCTCTACACAGCTCCGGCAGAATGTAATGGCGAACTTCTGCTGACTTTTTCGCCACAACTTTCTCTCACTCTTTCCTACTGCATCTAGCAGCTCACCAGCAACAGACCGGCGTCCCGTCCAGGTGGGGACCTATACGCCAATGAAACCAGGAATGCGGTCCTTATGAACCATGCATGGCTTGAGAAGGAACAAACAATAACAGCAATAACACTGTACTCGATCAACCTGACTAACGACCTCTCATCAAAAATTGCTGACCTTTTATTAGATTGGTGAAAGCGCAGAAATTTCGAGGTCGTCGAGGAAGTTCTGAGTTCAAATCCTGCGCGGGACAACATCGTTTACTATTTCTCTGGGTCGACGAAAAAAATGAAGTTCTAGAGTCAATGTAATCAACAAAGCCCCTCAACTTAATATTGCTGATCCTCAGATTTGGCGCTTGTGTTAGAAACAGTTATTTCAAAACCGCTGAAAGAGCTTGTACCCAATTGCACCGACGGCTACACATAATGTATTGAAAGACCTTGTGTGCGTGTGTGATGTCTATTTGCGTGTGTTTATCTACCTATCTACCTATCTATCTATCTATCTATCTCTCTATCTATCTACACA
>NC_142940.1:15993283-16000783 GCF_046866305.1 Octopus bimaculoides | reverse complement strand
ACACATAACACAGAGAGGCATACATGCACGCACAAACACCAAAACCAGCGAACTAAAGTCGTACGTCTGTATTGGGAACGACATAAACAAAGAAAAACATAGATTATGAAGAATAAAAAACCAAAAAAGAAAAATATTAGCTAAAAAACATAAAAAAACAAACAAACAAACAAACTCCGAATAAAACAGAGCTAAAGTTTTTGTCCTACTAATAATGTTAAAAATGGTACATTTATAAAAGAGCGAACGCTAGCCAAGAAACGGTAACTGTCAATTAGATAGCTATTGTGACATGGGCTTCTCTCTTCTTACCTAGCAACTTTTAAAATCTCTCCTCTTGACTTTTTGTGTGCACATCACTGTAATGTGAAGCAGGAATACACAGTGCTATTTGTAATGCACAACAGATCATAGATCTGTTTGATATGCACAGTAAATCACAAATCTACTTGTCATGCACAACAGATCAAAAGTGCTATGTGTGTATCTAACTCTCCCTTCTACTTCTCATACTGCCTCACCCTTCCTTCATCTCTTATTTCTCTCTTTCTATCTCTCTCTCTCTCTCTCTCTCTCTCTCTCACTCAGGCTCTCTCTATCTCCCCCTGTATTTCAAACATATTCTCTCTCTATCTCTCTTTTTCTATATGTCTCTCTTTCTTTGTCTTTTTCTGTCTTACCGTATCTCTCTCTCTTTATAACTCTTGTGTTTCTAAATCTCTATGTCTTTCTTTCTTTCTTTCTTTCTTTCTTTCTTTCTGTCTTTCTTTCTGTCTTTCTTTCTTTCTTTCTCTCCCCTCTCTCTCTCTCCCTTCCTCTCTCTTTCTGCACGTACTTCTATCTCTCTCACACATTCATTCTCTCTCCCTTTCTTTCTCTCTCGTTCTCCCTTAATGTCTTTCTCGCTATTTTTCTCCATCTCCCTTTCATGGGTTGTCTCTATCTTTGACTCTCTCACTCTCTCTCTCTCTCTCTCTCTCTCTCTCTCTCTTTCGATCCCTCTCTCTCTCTCTCTGTTACTGTCTCTTATTATCATCTCTCACGCAGTGTCTCTCTCTCTCTCTCCCTTTCTCGCTTTCTCTCTTTCACGTTCTGCCTTCCATCCTCTCTCTCTCTTTCTCACATATTATTCTCCCCCATCGTCGACCATCTCATTTCTCGAGGAGGGAAAAGTGCCGACATCAAATCTAGCAGCTGAAACAATGGTTTCAACTAAGAAATATGGCATACTTAACTCTAGAAACGAAAGATTGCTCAACAACAAAGAGCTACATCATTATCATCATCATCATCATCATCATCATCATCATCATCATCATCATCGTCATCATCATCATCATCACTATCATAATCATCAGCAGCAGCAATCATCCCACCACCCTCACCACCACTAACAACAGTAAGCACCCCCCACACCCACCCTACAATTACCATCACCACTACCACCACCATTACCATCACAACTATAACCTCATAAAACCATCATGTCATCATCATCATCCTCATCCTCCTCCGCAGCATCATCATCAACAGCAACAAGAGTAGCAGTAGCAGGGGTAGCAGCAGCAGCAACGACTGTGTACGAAGTGGGCTACCAAGTTATTGAGGGGGCGGTCTTCGAGTACGCTCGATTTTCTGGAAAGTAACGAAATCTCTATCAACTCAAGGCTAACCAAATTTTCTTTTGAAAGGATAGACGAAGGCATGGCTGTTTCATAAGAAACTTGCTTCCCAACCACATGGTCCCGGGTTCAATTCCACTGCATGGAACGTTGGGCAAGTGTCTTGGGCCGACCAAAGCCTGTGTGTGCATTTGGTAGACTGAAACTGAGACAAGACCGTTGTATACATATATATTATTTTATTCTTTTACTTGTTTCAGTCATTTGACTGCGGCCATGCTGGAGTACCGCTTTGAAATGTTTTTAATCCCATGAATCGACCCCAGTGCTTATTTCATTTTAAAGCCTAGTACTCATTCTATCACACTCTTTTTGCCGAACCGCTAAGTTACGAGAACGTAAAAACACCAACACCGGTTGCCAAAACACGTGCCAAAACCTCCTCAGTTCACATCTTGTTGTTTAAAATAAAGACTTCTGAGCAGACATTGTGTAATATGCTACTAGGAGAGGGCGAAAAAGATAATTGAAAGGTTTGCCAAAACATAAATAAATAAATAAATAAATAAATAAATAGAATAAAATAAAAAATTTTAAACAGCAGATGCTTATGGCTTTAACGCTTTGCAACATAGGTCTGTCTAATCAGAGTTGACCAGGGGTTAAACAGCTAAAAGAACATCTCTCTAGGTCATGGTTTCTGTGATATAATGAAATCAGATAGAACCTACGCCAGCTATATAAGTTTCAAAGGTAGACGAGGTAACGAGGAGGCACCTGCTTTGTATTTTGAGCAGCTCAAATTAGAAGCTAATTCTCTCTCATAGATTGACTGACGATAGGTGCATCTCTGATCATGAGCAGAAGTAGTGGGGGAGCATCATAGCCATGTGTTGAGAGGAACTCTTTGGGGTTTGAATAATTCACCTTTGGAAACATAGGTGTTTTGCTCAACATCCTTAAACAAACTTATTCAGGGACCTTTTGAGCGGGATGGGCTACTCGACCTGAAGAAAATTCTAGCTGGGCCCCACCTACGAGGTCATGGGTTGTTTATCGTGATATGAGATCACCATGTCGCGCACATATGGTTGTGATGCATGTGCCTGGTGTACCCTTATCAGACGGGTAGTCATGATGGGTATAATGGGCTTCGTATATTTTACCCGTGTCACTTTGATGGCATGCACTGCTCTCTCACTCAATAATAATAATAATAATAATAATAATAATAATAATAATAATAATAATAAAATATTCAGACAAATAAATAACAAAAACACCAGGACTTAAAATATATATAACATACAGAAAATTGCACTACTGGGTACTGCACACATCCTACGCAAAACACTTTCAATACAGTAACCATAAGACATCACAGCAAACCACAGCACATACCCAAGGCGCACAGAGCTGCGCTCGGTAGTGAAGTGAAAGCACGTTATAAAAATAAAACTACTGAACAACGCCTCCTCATTGATATGACTGTCCCAATCGATATAAACGTATCTGTCAAGACCTACCAAAAACTGAGCAAATATAAAGATCTTGAAATAGAAATTAGCAAAATGTGGAATCTGAAGACGAAAACAATACCTATTGTCATAGGTGCCCTGGGAATGACAGCGAAACGGGCTGATTACTACCTAGATCAGATTCCAGGAAACCCCAAAATGGCTGAAGTTCAAAAGATAATGCTCATAGGAACTGCCCATATCCTACGTAAAATACTGTCTATGTGATCTCAAATTTTAAAGCAAACACATAATTTTCTTATGGTTTCTTAAACATTCACTTGAACAAAACTGTACAAATCCAAATATATGGTACCCTAGGCATAACACCTACATGAACTTCTAACTTGTTGTCTCTTGAGGTCTCTGGGTGAGATTTGGGTCCAACTTGTACAAATGCAAAACAAAAGTCAAACATAAAATAATAATAATAATAATAATAATTATAATAAAAAACTAAAAAAGAAATACTGGTTAAGAAACTTGCTTCGCACGCAACCGCGTAGGTCCAGGTTCCAACTCAAATATCACCAACACCTTTTACCATATAATTGTGGATTAACGTCACACAGATTACTGATTCCATGTTCCAGCCATGTCATTTGATATTTATATTATTTTGGAGATAAAAGAAATAATTACCAAACACCGCCCCGCAAAATATATTTTTGCGCAGCTATTTCACATCTCGAACTGTAAACTCTCAGAAAAAAAAAAAAGAAAAAGGAAAACTTATTCTACAAATTACTCTTCCAATGATAATTATATTCTAAGGTCATGGAAAGAATGTTCTGCAATTTAACTTCACTGTTGCCGCTAAGTTAATAATTAGCTGCTGTTTTAATGGTTCCAGATGAGAAACTGTTGCAGCTAATTAAGATCTCAACGTCTTCTTGAGAACTTATTTATTTATTTATTTATTCGTATTTCTTTAATGTATGACGGCCATCACAACCACCATCAACCTCACAGTCACCGCCACCACCACCACCACCACCACTATCACAACTATAATAATAATAATAATAATAATAATAATAATAATAGTTATTATTATTATTATTATTGTTATTATTATTATTATTATTATTATTATTAATATTATTATTAAGAGGCGACGAGCTGGCAGAGTCGTTAGCACGCCGGGCAAAATGTTCAGCGTTATTTCGTGCGACTTCACATCCTTGGTTCAAATTCCGCCGAGGTCGACTTTGTTTATTGGGGTCGATAAAATAAGTACCAGTTAAACACTGAGGTCAATGTAATCGACTTACCCACTCCCCCGAATTGCTAGCCCTGTGGCAAAATTTGAAACCCTTCTTCTTCTTCTTCTTCTTCTTCTTCTTCTTCTTCTTCTTCTTCTTCTTCTTCTTCTTCTTCTTCTTCTTCTTCTTAATATTATTATCATCATCATCATCAAGGTCAGTCGATTTGCAGAATTCGCAGTGGGTTACGTGCTTGACTGGTGTTTAGTTAGGTTCCCTCTTTCTAGGATCCGTTTTCAAATCCCAGCTAGGTAAAATTCGATAAGTTATGTACCAAGTATAATTCTGTGGTCTGTCAAATGGTCTATCAAATCAGATCTCATTAAACTATTATAAATTCATTAGACAAGATCACATTTTCCATAAAGTACGAACTCGCATTCATCTTTGATCGCTACTTGTTATACATACCTTTTGGTGTCGGCTGTGATCGATCTGCTGGGTAGAAAATGTTGTTTTGGATCTTGAGGTAAACAAGATCTTGGTGGCCATGGAGCTGGACGGGAACGTTAATGTTCACGTCTTCCACCCCTGTGTCCAGTAAAAGAGTATTTATCTGAAGAACGAAACCTTTCAGGAAACAACAGTTATCTCACCCAACTATATGGGCTGGCAACAAAATACAGCTACATCTTATTTCTTTATTGCCCACAAGGAGCTATGCATAGAGGGGACACACAAGGACAGACACAGTAATTAAGTTGATTACATCGACCCCAGCGCGTGACTGGTACTTTATTTATCGACCCTTGAAGGATGAAAGGCAAAGTCGACCTCGGCGGAATTTGAACTCAGAACATAACAGCAGACGAAATACCTCTAAGCATTTTGCCCGGCGTGCTAACGTTTCTGCCAGCTCGCCGCCTTATACAGCTACATCTTAGTGGTGGAACATGGCTGTGAAAGAACAACATGCATGTCTTTGTTTTTCAGCCATGGTCTCAATTTTTCCATGTTCTATTTCTAGTGGAAAGAAATGAGAGAAAGAAAGTTACTGACGTACCATAAATATATATATTGGATATTTAGACAAACTGGCTAGTATTACTTGAATGAATGTACCAACCCTCGGGATGCATCTGTATGTCTGACAATGATAACAACGAGAGATTATTTCCTTTTGTATTTGATGAAAACATCGGGAATTATTAAAGAATTTAGGGCTTCCAAAGGGAAAACACAATATAAATGATCCATTTTCCTACGCTCATTATTTAACTAATCCTGCTGCAAAAGATTAATGCTTCGAGGATCGATGGATATAACGTGTGGGAACGTTTTAATGTAGCTGGAGATGCATCTTCTGTTCATTATTAAACTCTCTCAGAAATTGTACAAATGATTGTAAGTCTATAACTATAATTGGAGAAGAGAACAGCGAGGAAAAGGAAGAAAATGTAACAGAAGATTTTTCTATTGATTAAAAAGTCTAGACTAACGTAGTTTTATAAGTAAGAAGTAATACTGAAATTTTACAGGCTGCAAGATAAACTAATCGAAGTAAGTACAAAATATATAAAATATCTTAGCTGGCAAGATGTGTTTTAAAAATGTAGATAAAAAGCGCAGGCCTGATTGTGTGATAAGAAGCTTGTCTTCCAACACCGTGGTTCGGGGTTCAGTCTCATTGCGTGGAATCTTGAGCAAGTGTCTTCTACTATAGCCTCGGATTCAGCAATGTCTTTTTGAATGGATTTAGTAAATGGAAACTGAAAGAACCCCGTCGTATGTATGTATGTATGTATGTATGCGTGTGTATTTTTGTCTTTGTGTCTGTATTTCTCCACACAACCACCACCGTTTAAGAATTGCTGCTTGTGTGTTTACGTCTCTGTAACTTGGCAGTTCGACAAAAGAAAACCGATAAAATAAGTACCAGGCCTATGAAAAGAAGGAAAATGACGCAAGTACTGAGGTCAATACATTCGACTAAAAAATTCTTCAAGGCGATGCAACAGCGTGGCCGTTGTCTAATGATTGAAACAAAAAAAAAAAAATAGAAAAGACAAAGAGACAAACAGCTCTTGAAAATTCTCTGACTTCAACAATTGTTCAGTCAGATATGCTGCCACTCATCAGTCGTTGATATCTTAGTCACCTTCAGGATGAAGGAATATAAAAACCCCGAGAGCTCTTCACCTTGAGATGCTAATCCTGACAGCCATTCACCTCAAGACAAGTTAATGTGCTTAGTGCCAAATTCCAGCTCTGAACTTTGAAAGCTGAAGAGATGTAGTCTTGTGAATAAGTCATTAAATTTTCAATAGACTTTCACTTAACGCTTCATTTTACTTTGTTTTTGTAAAAAATTCTCTTATTTTGAGATTTCTTTTTCTTTATTAACGACATTACGAGGAGTATTTTAAAGGTAATATGAGTTGGTTAGTTCTTGGTGAAACCACATGGATTCGGTCTCAGTCCCACTGCGTGGCACATTAGGCGGATGTCTTCAACTATAGCCTTGGGTTACTTCTTACTCTGTCGGTTGTCTTTCGTAACCAGTTTGTAATTTGGCAAAATCATTAATCCGGCACCATTCAGGTCTGAACATTTGCAAACATACATAAATACATACAAACATATACCCTGTTGTTGACGTTGAACTTGCAATGAAGGAGGAGCCCTGGATCTAGGCTAGAAACCGATTCTTTCTCTATTGGCAAGAAAGCTTGAATTAAAACTGAATAATGAAATACATACCTACATACATATATATAAATCACTGACACAACTTAAAAGAATAAAAAGATATACACGATTTGGAAAATACATATTTATTAAATTGTATGTATTATTTCTTTACTACCCACAAGGGGCTACACACAGAGGAAACAAGCAAGAACAGACGAACGGATTAAGTCGATTACATCGACCCCAGTGCGTAACTGGTACTTATTTAATCGACCCCGAAAGGATGAAAGGCAAACTCGACCTCGACGGAATTTGAACTCAGAACGTAACGGTAGACGAAATACCGCTAAGCATTTCGCCCAGCGTGCTAACGTTTCTATCCAGCTCGCCGCCTTTTAAATTGTATATATGTATATATGTATGTATGAGCGTGTGCGCGTGTGTCTCTGTGTGTGCTGGTGTGTG
>NC_142940.1:15980783-15983283 GCF_046866305.1 Octopus bimaculoides | reverse complement strand
ACATTCTGGCATAAGCCTAAATTCTTCCTCGGGAATATCTCAAACGACTCTGTCCCTTTATGCAAACCGGGTCACATCAATTATAATACTTATGTATGTAAATATATAAGCGAGTTCTGCGTGAATTTGGAAATGCTGACGCTTGAAATTTTGTAAATAGAATTATAAGCTTTCCCTTGTATATTAGATTATTAGAAAAGAATCGAACGTGAAACCCCGTAACGAAAGCAATAGGCATTACCATGCGTGGAAATCGAATTCACCCTTCTTTTCGATTCCCTCGCGTGCGAACACCCATTTTGTTCTGTTACGGGAGTTTATATGTCCTAATATTACACAATTTTTTAGACTCAATATAGGGCGAAGGATTATAATTCTAGTTATATGTATACATACGAATATGTGTATTTGCGATTGTTGTTTGTGGGTATGTATGTGCATTTAGTTTTTAGGATGTATAGTTTTTTTTCATATTCTGTCCTTTTGTATTCATTCTTCAACTTTTCTGATAATATAGGACCATCCAAATCCTTGCATATGTGCCTTTTAAGTTTTCATTTAAAAACGAAATCTTCACATTAATGCTAAATAATTTTTGAAGGAATAGAAGACGTTTTGCAGTTACAAAAAGACTTTTTTATCGTAGTGAAATAAAATTAAATTTTGATGTGTATTGGAGGAGCAGCTTCGGTGCAGTGTCACAATTGTTACAACTGCAGATAACATGCCTTGTGGTATTTTGTAACGTCCCTTTCCATTCCGAATTCGAATCCCATGTAGTTCAGCTTCTCATATTTCCATATTCAATACGGTTATCACTCAAATACGGAAGAACTTTCAATCAAATCTAGACTCTTTCACCAAATGTAATAATATTAAAAATCGTAATCATACTCAAAACATTTATGGTTAAAATAGTGGTAAATCGATCGGTAAACAAGCATGACAAGAACAAACGAAACTACTTTCAGAAATTGGTTATCTTCCTGTACGTAGTGGTTTCAAATCCACGATGTTGGGTTTGCTTTTCAACCTATAGTGGGGTACATAAAATATTAGGCAAGTATCAACGTCGATATAATCTACTGTTCCTTTTTCCCAAATCACTGTCTATTATCCATATAAAAAAACATCGATATTATTATTGAATTAGTTTTAAAACTCTCGTATAAATTCATTACACAAGCTAGCGAAAGTATATATTCGTTGCGAACACATCTACTGCTTGCTTTTCAAAATTTTCTGTAGCATTGAAAGCACACTACATACCATAGAGTGTTTCTTTCTTTGTGTTTGTAAATGCATAACTGCTGAGATTTTAGTTTTATATTTGTCTGTATCAGGAATTCTTCTTCAGTAGCGACATTCTTATATTTCCATAGTTTCGCTATTTCTATAAAAGATATATTGCTGTCTGTTGGAGTTGATATTATTGATCAGGAGATATTTGTTTTCTTGATGGTCTTTGATGACAATATCTGGTCGATGCACCTTAGTGTCCTTGCCTCTACGTATGAATTGGCATATGTTTATACTACGTCTTTGTTGTAGGTATTTCACTGATTCTGACGTATTTTCCATTTATTTTTCTTTGTTATCTTTGTCATAGGTGTATCTTCGATGTTTACGTTCTTCATGTACTTAACGTTAATAATTTTATTCTCATCCTTATCTCCTTTATACTGTTTTCCTTCTTTCGTTCGTTCGTTATTTTTCGATGCGTGTTCTTCTTTCAAGTGTTCTATATCTATGTCTGATCACATTTTGGTTTTGGAAATGTATTTTTTTGAAACAGGGATCCAAAGATGCTTATAGATCAGAGTTATTTCTTTTTCCCAGACATTCGATATAAATTTTATGGTCGTCTTGTTTTTAGGGTAAAATGTAGATGCAAATTATGTATAGAAACGTATTTCCTTCGTGTACATTTATGCTGTCTCTTGGCTTTAGGTGCAAAACCCGAATAATTCGATTATCATCACATTAATAGGTTATTGGTTTATTTCTACTGGCAATGCTGAAATTTCCACGACTCAGTCTCTATATTTTTACGCATCAAATTCAAAGTATACATTTTCTTTTTAACCTTGAACAGAACGATGTGTATTTTTTGTATTTTACATGTACGTGGGTACGTGCGAATATGTGAGAGCGAATCTCTACTATTTGTTTAGTTGTGTATTTACTAATCTGCTACATTCAGAAAATGTGCAAAGTATGTATCAATCAGAAGACATATCTTTCCAATATGATTTTGCACAATGAGATCAGATTTATCTTTCCCATATTCCCCGATCAGGCTCAACACAGAAACTCCAAAGGATGGCAAACTCGACATTATGGACAACTTGTGGTGGTGTGTGCTTCCGCCATTTGTTTTTGTGAGGGAGTTTGTACGTGTGGCATATTGACCAGTTTATTGACCACTGCGTTGCCTTGTTGGTGTCAGTCTGCTGCACCCCAAGATTATGTGATCGACTGTCTCTGGACGCGCTCCACA
>NC_142940.1:15965783-15975783 GCF_046866305.1 Octopus bimaculoides | reverse complement strand
ACATGCTTCCCTTGTACACGCACACACATACACACATATACTCACACAGAGTTGAAATGCTGTTTGATCTTTCTTTTTAGCGTTCAATTTCACCATCCCACTTCCATTTTGATACCATCCCCTTCCGTCCTTATTCATCTAATGTACTTTCTCATTCATTTGTTGTGACGGAGATAACCACAAGAGTATTATGATAGTAGATATTTACTCATAACCTGAGGACAGCAATACTTCTCTGTTCCTACACGCTTCATAACAGTTTAACTAGTTCAACCCTCCTATTAACCCTACTCCTCTTGACTAAGCGGTGACAACACAAACTGTCAACATTATCGTAGGTTCTCAGATTTCAGATTTTCCCCTGTGTTTAGTTTCATTCTATTTTATCATAAATATTAATCCTGAAACATCTATTAGAACAAATCATACTGCGGTACTTATCATGAGAGAAACTCTCGTATTGGCATTTTGGTGCAAAATGAACTCTTATCCATATTGTTAACGGGGAGACAAATCCCTGCTACCTCCAGCTCTGAAACCACCAGATGGCGTGATTTCGACCTTATTTCTCCGCTATTGTCATTGTTGTTGCTCTTGTAGGTGGTTTCCTTTATGTCTTGCAAGACTGTTACTTAGAGTCACGCTCATAGATTTTTACTGTTGTTGCTTCTTGCGTCGTTGTTTTTTGTCGCTTTCGTTTTTGTTTTTGTTATTGTTAAGCCTCAAGTCAACCGTGACTGGACAAAACGACGATCAGACGTATTCCAACCAATTGCAAGTTAAAAAGAAATACAAGTAGTGGAGTGGGTTTAGTCGACTAGAAAAGTCTTCAAGGTGGTGCCCCAGCATGGCCACAGTTCAAATGACTGAAACATGTGAAATATAAAAGAAACTAACATCTTATCGATGTGATTACTACTGCTGCTGGTGATGGTGGTGGTGCTGCTGCTGCCTCTGCAACTCCTCTACTACTACTACTACTACTACTACTACTACTACTACTACTACTACTACTACTACTACTGCTGCTGCTGCTGCTGCTGCTGCTGCAACTGTGGCAACTACTACTACTACTACTACTACTACTACTACTACTACTACTACTACTATTGCAACTGCTGCTTCTACTACTACTACTACTACTACTACTACTACTGCTACTGCTGCTGCCACTGCTGCTGCTGCTGCTGCTGCTACTACTACTATTATTACTGCTGCTATTGATGCTGCTGCTGTTGTACTTATTCTCACGTTCGAACAGAATCTGATCAGATGTATTATTCCAGCCGTGACTATCCCGTCTTTTAGGATTGTCAGTCAATGTCGTCAACATTATCTAACATGTCCCGTATCGTTGATGTCGCTGCTGATGTTATTAGTTTTTTTAAAAAATCTTTTGTTCTGGTTCGCCTGATCGCCATTTTGGTTGTTGCTGTTGGTGATGTCATCAGTGTAGCTGTTAATGTTGTTGCTGTTCTTGTTCTTGTCTTTACTCATTGCATTTAACCCTTTTAAACTTCATCTTATTCATCATCGGCATCATCAATTCACGTGCCACCATGCAGTTTGCTTTAATTGTTGTTTCGATGGTGGTGGTGGTGGTGGTGGTAGAACTAGTGTTAGTGGTAGGGGCGTTGGTGCTGTTGCTGTTAGTGGTTGTCTTGCTGTTGTAGTAATGGTGCTGATAGTGGTGGTGACGGTGGTAGTGGTGGAGTTGGTATTGATAGAGTTGGTGGCGGTGGTGGTGATAGTGGTGTTGTTGGTGGCGGTGGTGGTGGTGTCAGTGTTAGTAGTGTTAGTGGTATTGCTGGTAATGGTAATAGTGGTGATGATGGTGGTGGTTATAGTGGTTGTGGTGGTGGTGGTGGTGTCGGTGGTGGTGGTTATAGTGGTAGTGGTGATCGTGGTGATGGTTATTGTCTTGCCTCTGATGGTGGTGGCGGCGTTGCTGGCTGTGGTGATGATGGTGTTGGCTAGGTTGGTGATTGTATTATTGGTGGTGGTCATTATGGTGGCGATGGTGACGCTAGTGGTAGCGGTGTTGGTGGTGATGGTGGCAATAGTAATGATGGTAGTGATGATGTCTGAGGTGTTGGTGGTGGTGATGGTTGTGGTTGTGGTGGTGGCGGTGCCGCTGCTGGACGCGACGGTGATGAAGGTGGTGGTGGTGAAGTTGGTGGTAATGGTTGTGGTTGCGGTGGTAGTGCTGCTGCTGGAGATGATGATGGTGATGGTGGTAATGGTCGAGGCGATGGTTGAGGTGGTAGTGGTTGTGTTGGTGATGGTTTTGGTTAGTGCTGCTGCTGGAGGTGATGGTAGTACTGGTGGTGGTGGTGGTGGTGGTGGTGGTGGTAATGGTTTTAGCAATGATGGTGACTGCGGTGGTTGGTGGTAGTTGATACAGTCGTAACTTTGGCAATGGTCGTGATGATGGCGGCGGTGGGGATGCTAATGGCACTGACGAAGATGGCGGCGATGCGAGTGGTGGCTTTGATGATGTTAATGGTCAAGATGACAGCGGCGGCGGTGGTCGATTTACTAATGGTGATGATGTTAGCGATGGTGATGATGCCAATGTAGGTGGCGCTGTTGATGTTCATGATAGATTTTGGTGTTAGTGGCAGTGTCGGATGTCAGTGTTGAGGTTTGTTGCCGTCATCCATATTTGATTCGGCGTTCCGTCTTGATATTGAGTAACTTATTTGAATTTTCATGAGCAGAAGTCATTAATCTTGTTATTAGGGAGACACCCAGTCAGACGATCTTGTTGAATATTCTTTTAACAAACCAGTTAACAACACCACGCACTCGTGTGTGTGTGTGTGTGTGTGTATGCCCACATACACACACACACTCACACACATATATATATACATACATACATATAGGCGTATATATATATACACACATATGTATATATATATATATATATATATATATATATATATTTATATATATGAATGTGTATATATATATATATATATGTATATATATATATATATAGATATATATTTATATGTATACATATGTATATATATGCATGTGTGTACGTACACACAAATGTATATATATATATATATGTACATGCATACATATGTGTATATATATAAATATATGTATATATATATATATATATATATATATATATATATATATATATATATATATATATATATATATATATATATATATATGTGGATATATCTATATATATATATATATATATATATATATATATGTGGATATATCTATATATATATATATATACATATACATATATTCATACGTGTATACATGCATATATATATATATGTGTGTGTATATATATATATATATATATATATATATATATATATATATATATATATATATATATATATATATGTATGTGTGTGTGTGTGTGTATACACATATATAATACACACACACACACACACGTGCGCGCTCACACACACGCACACACACATATATGTACGGTGTATTTATTGTGTGTTTATTGGTCATCATCGGAGCGGGTTTAGCATGAAGGAGAGAGTGACAGTTTATTTCAGACAACACATCCGACACCACAATCACGCTTCACATGGAACACCCCCCACCCCACCCCCACCCTCCACTTCATACTCCACCACCGTTTGTTGGTGGCCTGGCCATTCCCCTATCAGCCCAATCCAACCGGCAATTCGTTATCGTCAATGTCACCACCAGTACCACCACCGACGGCCACCACCGAAGCCACCACGACTACCACCACCATCACCAACACCACCACCACCACCACCACCACCACAAACTTCCACCACCGCTACCGTTGCTATCAGCAGCATCACTAACAACAACACCACTTCACAACTGCAGCCATCTCCATCACAATGTTCATCATCATGCGCAGCGTCCTCATCCTTATGTTATCGTCTCCGCCACCAGCATCAATAGCGGCACCGCCTCACCTCCTTCTCCATCTCGACTACCGTCTTCTGTACTTTCATCATCGCCAACATCATCATCATCATCAGCAGCAGCAGCAGTAGCTGCAGCGTCACCTTCACCATCATCATCATCATCATCACATACGTCGTCGTCGTCATCATTACTGTTTTCGTCGTCGTCATCATCATCATCATCATCATTGTCATCATGATCAACGTCGTCGTCATCGTCGTCATCAATATTGTCATTATCACTGTCGTCATCATCTTCATCATCAACATCGTCATCATCAACCACACCACCCTCCCTCCCTTTTCCTACTCCCCGTCCTCCTTCCCATCTTCATCGTCGTCGTCGTCATCATCATCATCATCATCATCATTGTCATCATCATCATCATCGTCGTCATCGTCTTCATCATCAACATCGTCATCATCAACTACACCATCCTCCCTCCCTCCCTCCCTCCCCCTTCTTCTCTCCCTCCCTCCCCCTTCTTCTCCCCCTCCCTCCCCCTTCTTCCCTCCCTCCCTCCCCATTCTTCTCTCCCTCCCTCCCCCTTCTTCTCCCCCTCCCTCCCCCTTCTTCACTCCCTCCCTCCCCCTTCTTCTCTCCCTCCCTCCCCCTTCTTCTCTCCCTCCCTCCCGCTTCTTCTCTCCCTCCCTCCCCCTTCTTATCTCCCCTCCCCCTTCTTCTCTCCCTCCCTCCCCCTTCTTCTCTCCCTCCCTCCCCCTTCTTCTCTCCCTCCCTCCCCCTTCTTCTCTCCCTTCCTCCCTCTTCCTACTCCCCCTCCTCCTTCCCATCCTCATCGTCGTCGTCATCGAATACCGTTATCACAATCTTAGACGCCTTATCAGTGATGGCCACCATGTTTTCATTCAGCGTTATTTTCTTCAGAAGATGGGGAAGCGGGTGGGTGGTTGAATGAGTGAGAGTGTGGGTGGTTGAATGAGTGAGAGTGTGGGTGGGTGAGTGGGCGATGAGCAATCCAGCAAGCAAAAGACTATGGCGTAATTAACGATCACATGATACAAGTCATGTGATTTGACTTACCAAACCATTCCTTGTTGTTTGTTTATTTGTTTGTTTGTTTGTGTTTGACATATTGGTCTTACAGCTGAACAATTAATGTTTTGGGTAAGGTGACAGTTTCTGGCCCCTAATTCACTTCATCCCTTACATCATTTCCCTCTCTCCTTACCCCCCTCTACTATGTCTCAGACACACCACCCTTCATCTCAGACCACTTTCAAATCACCCCTTTCACCTCTTCACCTTACTCCTTTCATACAACGACCTATACGTCCACCTTAGGTCACCCAATCCCCCTACACGTGTCCCACCCCCTCTTAACCCTTAACCCCACATTACTCCTTACCTCACTTTCACCTAAACTTAGATGCATTCACCTTATCTCCCACCCTCTGTTCACTCACCTTCTGTTCCATGTTCTATTGCCCCCCACCCTCTTGTCCTTCACCCACTCAACCCCTTCTGTCCCATCCCCCCAATCTTGTCTCATTTGTCCTATTCTTCACTTGTCTACCTCAGCGCTTCTAAACTGACCCACAACCACCATCATCCTTTCCATTATGTCCAGTACAGCCGTCTTAGCTTCGTTTTCATCTCACCGCACACATAACGACGTCACCATCACGAACACCACCACCACCGCCGACGCCGCCACCACCACCACCATTACTAAACACCGTCACTTTGAACATCATCACCACCACCACCACCACCACCACCACCACCCAGTAACAGCAAACACCACCAAACATCACCACCATCACCATCATCAAGAACAACATTACCACCACCAACACCACCACCACCACCACCACCACCATCGCCATCACTAACACCACCATCACCCCCACACAATCACCATCAGCCCAATACCACCATCATCAACCCCACACAACCACCATCACACTCCACACCTCCACCATTAGTATTACCAACCCTACTAAACACTACCACTGCTACCATCAACACCACCACCACTGCTACCATCAACACCACCACCAAGCCCCAACATCAGCACCATCACCAAGAACAACTATATTACCACCACCACCACCACCACCACCACCAGCAGCACCAGCACCAGCACCACCACTACCACCACTACCACCACCACTACTATTACTACCATTATTACCAGCAACACCACTGCCAACACCAAACACCCCCACCAAGCCGTTGCCACCGCCAGCCCCACCAACACACCCGTAGCCGTAACCCTCCTCGTCAGTTCACCATACCATGTCATTTTATCGCATCAATTGTTTTCTTTATATTTTCTTCATCTCATCTGACACATAATTAACATAATCCTCCCCTCACCACAACACACCTAACCTCACCATCTTATCTAAACTCTCCGCACATTCTCTACGCCCACCCCCGCCACCATCCTTCATCCGGTTTAATACATATCAACTCAGCTGAGCCAAGCTGAACTCAGCTCAGCTCATCTCAACCCAGCTCAGCTCAACTCACCTAACAACTCCATCGTTTCGTAAACCTCTTCCACGTCCACTCTGCTCGGCACACTTCGTCATTTAACGGCACCTTCGCTTAATCTTATAACATCACAACATATCGTTACACAATACCTCCTTTCATTGCCTGCCATCCATACAAATAACTCACCAGCCAACCAGCAAGCGAGCCAGCCAGCCAGTTAACCAACTAACTAACTAACCAACCAACCAACCAACCAACTAATCAACTTACGAAACTTCAAACTCCCAATCTTTTTCTCGCTGTCATAGTACACGACAATATTCTTTTCTACTCTAGGCACAAGGCCTGAAATTTTGGGAGGAGGGACCAGTCGATTAGATCGATTCCAGTAGGCAACTTGTACGTAAAATATCGACCCCGAAAGGATGAAAAGCAAAGTCGACCTTGATGGAATTTGAACTCAGAAGTGTAAAGACGCTTTCATTTTTGTTTTTGTCATTGTTAACCGTGACTGAACAAAACGACGACCAGAAGTATTCCAACCACGATCGTCTTGGCTCTTTAGTAATGAACTTTACAGGTTTGGCTGTGTGGGAAGAGGTTTGCTTTCCAACCATTTTGCCCCGGGTTCAGTCCTACTGAATGGCACCTTGCACAAGTATCTTCTTCTATAGCCTCGGGCCGCTAAGCATTTCGCCCGGCGTGCTAACGATTCTTATTTCTTTACTGCCCACAAGGGGCTACACACAAAGGGGACAAACAAGGGCAGACAAATGGATTGAGTCGATTATATCGACCCCAGTGCGTAACTGGTACTTATTTATCGACCCCGAAAGGATCAAAGGCAAAGTCGACCTTGGCGGAATTTGAACTCAGAACATAGAGACAGACGAAATACCGCTAGGCATTTCGCCCAGCGTGCTAACGTTTCTTATTTCTTTACTGCCCACAAGGGGCTACACACAGAAGGGACAAACAAGGACAGACAAATTATTTAAGCCGATTATATCGACTCCAGTGCGTAACTGGTACTTAATTTATCAACCCCGAAAGGATGAAAGGCAAAGTCGACCTAGGTGGAAATTGAACTTAGAACGTAAAATAGACAACATACCGCTAAGTATTTCGCCCGGCGTGCTAACGTTTCAGCCAGCTCACCGCCTTTTAGTACATGACGATATTGTTGGCAACAATAAGTTATTCATTCTTTTCATCTCTATTCTATTCAATTTTATTCCTTTTTTTTTAAAACCTATTTTGTCTCTGTGATAATTTATTTATTTGTTAGTAAGTTAGTAAGCTACATGCAATTAATTGCGCTCAATTGCGTAGCACGCTCGTGAACAGGCACTGAATTACATCTCGTGTTGACAATGCCTAATAATTTTTACAACTACTGATGGTCTCAATTGTCCAAGATACGAAAACATTCCTCACTAAACAAACAAATGCTGCTACAGTCAGATAACATTAGTCAACCAAGGTTTTTGAAATTTTATTAGTTAGTATATAGTCACATGTTCTGTATTATTAGTGGCAAAAAGAAGGGAGATTCTGAGACAGTATAAAGAGTCGTATGTACTGTATGTTGGTTCTACATTTTAACATTGTCACTAGCTTCGTTTTCTTGTCTTAGTGTCAAGAAAGCAGTGACTAATCACACTCGATTTTCTTTTTTCGCTACACCATACTTAATTTCTAAGCATTGATCTTTTACGCTTATCCATGTTAACCAACCAGTCCCTTAGGTAAACTTAAACATTTTCCTTTTCTTACTTTTTCCCCTTCTTTGTTTTTATATTATTTTTCCTTATCTCGTATTCGTCGTATTACTTTCTCACGTTTTTATTTGTCGATTTTACAACTTTTGTTTCATGCTTCTTTTCCCCACCGTTCTCTCGTAATTCATAAGACGTCTCTAGTCACATGGATGACGTTTCTCGGTTTGCCAAACTCCATCAGGGGAATGGACAGAAAGAATTTAAACAAACGTCTCATTTGACTAATAAACTAGCAAATAAAGAAGGCATTCAGACATTTTCTCTTTGAGTCGTCATGCAATATCATGCACGATGTAACGGCTCTTTTATGACCAATCCTTAATTTGTTCTAGCACCGTGTGGTTTTACTTTTGGTAAATTCTTTCTCTTTTTTTCTTCTTCTTCTTTCGTTTTACATAGTAAACATCGCTACACAACAAATATAACTGATATATACACATCACTACAATTACCACTTTTCACTACTATGACACCACCGCCGCCGCCACTACCACCACCACCACCACCACCACCACCACCACCACCACCAACAACAACAACAACAACAACAACAACAACAACAACCACCACCACCACTTCACCACCACCAACAACAACACCAACAACACCACTACCACCATCATCACCATCAACACCACTACCACCATCATCACCATCAACACCACTACCGCCACGAACACGCCATCATCTTCCTCCTCGCCAACGGCATCATTTTCCGCTATGATCAGTAAGAGCTGGAAATAAATGATCACTTTGAAAACTTAACGTAATTTCAACCATCACCATCAACAAATTATACCTCCCTCGTCATCACCACCAACATCATTATAATACCATCAACAGCACCATCATCATCGCAGCACCCTCATTATCATCATCACCACCACCATTATCATCATTATCATCATCATCATCATCATCATCACCCTCATCACCATCACCATTATCATCACCATCATCATCATCGGCTTTGATGAAAGTCAAAGCCGATCTTAGCGGAATTGGAACTCAGAAACGTAAAGATGGATTAAATAGTGCTTAGCATTTTGTCCCGAGTGCCGACAATTCTGCTAGCTCGCCACCTTTGCATTCTTCATATTATGGGTACAGGACATCACAAAAAAACGTTAAACACAATGAGAAACGAAAACATAAATACGAAAACAGAAAACTAACTTTTCCCGAACAGCGAAAACAACAAACAGAGAAATGAGACACGCAACATAAAGAGTATAACCCTTCGTCAGTTGTCCCTGTTCCATCTACTCCGCGTTTCGAAGTCAAGGACAATACGTGACTTCCTTGGAACAGTCCTTCCCGCAAATCAAATTAAATAAAATTTGAAATTTTTTGCGGAGGGTGAAAGTGTTAACAAGTGTACCCATATACGCATGTATGTATACATATAGATGTAGGTATGTACATATATGTATGGATATATGCATATGTTTATATATTATTTATATTTTATATATATATATATATATATATATATATATATATATATATATATATATATATATATATGTATATATATATATATATACTTACATGCATATATGTGTGTGTGTATGTGTGTGTGTGTAAGCGTGTGCGTATAACACATAAGTTTGCTTATAGCAATGTCACCGCTGCTTCTATTTCTGCTTATGAATGCAGATATGCGATCGACCAACCGGCTAACAACTACTATATTTGTTTATGGATAAAATAGAAAGCATTCTTCGTTTTAACAACCTTCGTCCTGGCCTCAACAGAATTCCTGCGGAAGGATACGATCTCTAGACCTTGTTTCTATACCGAATAACCTTGCT
>NC_142940.1:15950783-15958283 GCF_046866305.1 Octopus bimaculoides | reverse complement strand
TAATCAGATGTATGATGGATCTCGCATTTCGTGGCACTGTTAACTATTGCGTGATAACTATTATAATGAGCTGAATTACGGTTTTTTGTTGCTGTTGTTGTTGCTATTTTTGCTGTTGTTGTTGTTGTTTGTTTGGGATACTCATGACCTCCCAGAGGTCCTCTAACACCAGCGAGACTGAGGAGATTAATGTCTCTCTTAAACATTTTCAAGTTGACAGCTGCAATTGAAACATACGTGGGCAGGGTAAGGTTCCCAAAGAGGTACTATTCTGAAGCAGAAGGAGTGTAAAAGTGATCAGTAAAGCCATACAGAGTGATGCAGTACGAGTGATGAAAAGCAGAGGAAGGCATAGTGCGGAAATGCCTGGGTGGATGGGGTATGTTATCAGAGAAAAAGGGGCCACCGTATTAGCTTTAATGAGGAACAAACATATCTGTGGGGCTGAGGTTGGTGTATTTGGCGAACGACTTTCTATCAACCTATGAAATGAAACGAATTTCATACAGCAGAGCAATTGCTCTTCAAAATTCTCCCATCGCTACCAAGATTCCAAAGAGTAAATTGTACCACCGATATGGCTGACGCAAAAAAACCACTGCTGGACGTCCTGCTTATTGAATAACACATACGGATCACTAACTAGCTAGTTAAATCAGGGGTTTTCAATCATTTTTTATCTATGGAACCCTTTGATTACTATTTTATTCTGATGGATCCCCATTCCATGTTTAAAATCTAGTTTTATAGAAACCTCTTTCAAAATTCCTATTTTGTTTTCACACATTAACTTGTGCAAGTTGAACTATGTAAAATGTCAGGTAAAGAAACTTAGTTGTTTCTTGCAATACATACCAATAGATACATCTAAAACAAAATCTTTTCAGGGACCCTTAAGATACTATTGTGAATCCTCAATTTACTATTTTATTGCATGGACCTCCAAAAATCTTATATGGACCATCAGGGGCGATATAGAACCCGGTTCAGAACCGCTGAGCTAAATGAAGCCAGCTGTTAGAGTCATGTCGATAGGCACCATGCAATGCTCTCAGAAGACACAAAAAGAATCACCTTTTTAACTTTCTGACATTCTTAAGCTTTGAGCATGGCTTTTCCTCGTAGGAAAAAACATTGTTTAGCAATTTATAAACGCTCCAATAGAAAATAACAGAACATATGCACTTAGCATATTTCACTACTTGTTCAACTTGCTGAATATAGCTGGCAATTTCCCTTAAATCACACTGCACCATCTTAAAAATTGAATGGAGACATATATCGAATAATGAAGCCATATGTGTGTTTGTGTGTGTAATACAGAAACTGATTACGGCTAAAATGCATTTGATGCACAAATCTGGTCAAACAGGACCTAAAGTAGCGAAAGTTACTACTTACTTAATGACTCGACTTGCTAAAACTAGTAGTGAAATAACCATTGAACAGCATTTTACTGATTTAAGTAGTCGAAAGACATCTTACAAAATGTCGACCTACGTAATCCTGAAAGAAATCTGATGCTAAACTTGAAATGCATTTTATGATAGGCCTGGAAAGAGTTGATCTAAGATTAAACAACAAAGACAACAACAACAATAACAACAAAACTAACAACAACAATAATAGCAACAGCAACTTACTGGATCAATAGTTGTAGATTTGATATAAAGGGAGTTACCAATGTAGTCAGAACAAAATAACCAACGAAATTCATTCATCACTGACAACTTTTCGGTCAGGTTTATTTATTCCCTATTATGGAGGGAGGTCAGAAAATATATCTTCGTCTCCATGAGATTGTAATTTACGTCCATTTGTCTTGCCCAATATTTTGTCAAGGTAATTACAAAATGAATCTCCTTCACTCTATGACTGTACGATGGTCTAATGGATCGGATTATTTACGGCTTCATCATATAAAGAAAGGGTCTAGGGTCTAGAAGTCAGTGGTCTGAAGTATTAGTAGTATTAGTAGTAATAGTAGTAGTAGCAACAGCAGCAGTAGTAGCAGTAGCAGTTGCAGTAGCAGTTGCAGTAGCGGTAGCAGCAGCAGCAGCAGCAGCAGCAGCAGCAGCAGCAGTAGTAGTAGTAGTAGTAGTAGTAGTAGTAGTAGTAGTAGTAGTAGTAATAGTTAAGCAATACGTTGATCATCCGGATTTTGCCGTCCTCTAAAAGAAAGATATTCCTAACGTAAAAATCATGCGTAAACTTCTGGGCTGCGATTTGCCAGAGTGGTTACAACTCTAAACGAAAATAGCTTGTAGCATTCATCTTGTGATTCTCCGCGCATTGAGTTCGTATCTCCACCTCGATCAATTTATTATTTTTTTTTTTACTTTCATCCTTTCTCGATCGATTAAACAGTATTAGTCTAGTACTAGAGCCCATTCTCCCTCACTCTCGCTTTACCTGTTAAAGTTTGACCTGGATACATTTTGCAAGGTCCGAAAAGCTCAAAGCACTATGTGGGTCATAAGAGCTTCAACTTTTATAAAACACATCACTGAAGAACATCCGTCGTTTTCCTTACTGATGGTGCTGCGAATTTACTAGATATTCCTTCAATTTCTTTATTGTTCACCATCCCTAGCAAATTAATGGTCATAAGAGGAACCGTTTCCTCTTGTGGAATATAGTTGTGTGAAATATTTACAACAGGGGGTTAACTATGCGGAAGTTTATTTACGTCTCAATGTAGGACAAAGAACAATTGTGATGGAAACTGATAGAGAAGAACATAAACATACAAAAAAAAAATCAAAGACAGACGTTCCTCACTGCTGCCGATGTTTCGAGAAATTTGTTGTAAGAACAGTATTAAAGAAATGATGCTTAGCTAAATTTTAAAAGAGGACAACCAGGTGATAAGATCTTTCATGTGTATGCAATGCAGTATGTCTATGGACAAGCACTTTTATTAAACAAATTCTCCGAGTTCTGAATACCAAACGTGAGAATTGCTCGCTTCTGTGGAATATGAATAAAGAGACACTCCAAGACTATTTCGTAACGCAAGTTCTGCTGACAATTTCTAAATAGCTTTGGAAGATGCAATGCAAAGAAACAAAAAAAAAAACACACATTGCAAGATAGTTTTCCATTTACATTAATCACAATATTAAAAACTAAGCGAGAGATATTATCCCAGATTAGTCACCATACTTTGGCAATTGCCACATATTATGGTTGTGCCGTGGATAAAGTATTTTGGTGAATACACAAATCACAGTACATAACCGATTAAGCCTTTACTACGCCTATTATTTGTGAGAAATATAAGAAAAACAAAAGAATCTTGCAAGTAGAAACCAATACAGCAGACCTTTCCATCTCTCCAAGGTCAATTGATCTAGTCGTTGCAGACATATCTCCTTTAACATCGAATATATCAATTTATCATCATAAAATATGGAAAGAGAAATAGTATAATGTAGACTTCGATTATATATCTGAAAAAAGGAATAACGGAATGGGTATGCCTAGAACGCGATTCATTAATCAAAAATATAGACCTAAGCAACAATAATAACAGCGGGGATGGCAAGAAAGGATATAACGCCATAGGAACACATAGGTCTGTGTGGTTAAGTAGCTTATTTTCCCCCAATGATGAGATTTTGGATTCGTTTCCGTTGCGTATAAGTGTAAAAGCTTCGAAGCGGCTTACACTCCATCACATATGTATGTATGTATGTATGTGTGTATGTTCCCTTTTGTTTTTGATTATTTAGGTTCTTCCGCTGAGAAAATAACTGGTTTCTAACAAAAATTTAAAAGCTCTGCCATTGGAATGTAGACAAAAACCATGTCACATTTTAAACTAAAAAAAAGTTTTGCATATTTTTGCCGTTCCACTTGCAGATTATATTTGTAATGGGTGAGTTACCCGGTTGATACTTTTCCTTGGAAATCCAAGCTTATCCAGACTCTCAGTTATAATACAAACTGACAGACACGCGCACATGCACGCACACGCGCGCGCGCGCGCACATGTACTGAGGTAGGTTGTTCTCTTATTGTAGTCTAGTGATTCGTTTATATGGCGACGATAAATAAATACAAAGGAGACTATGTTTCATTTGCGTTTCATATGACTGATTAAACTCATTAAGCCAGCAGGGCCGCATATAAATAATTGATACTAATTACAAAATACAGCTAACAATTTCTGAACAGAAACCAAAGCCAATATAATTGGAGGGAAAAATAGATGTTGAAATACTAGCAATAAGCGTAACAAGCATTATCGATACCACCAGTGCACACACGGTGCGGCAACAAAAATTCACCTCGATAAGATCCTTACACTGTTCACTTCCACACTTCTGCTTTCTGATTTCAAATTTCACCAATGGCGACTTTGCGTTTCATACTTTGGAGATCGATGAGTTGTGATGAAATCTAGATAAATAATACAGACGTGGTTATGTAGTAAGACGATTGCTTCCCAAACACATGGTTCGAGGTTCAGTTCCACTGCATGGAACCTTGAGCAGAATCCCGTCGTATATATATAAATATAAATGGACGTCAAGGGATATATATATATATATATATATATATATATAAAGACAAATGGTAAATGAGTATATGCATATATACGTACAGGTATGTGCATACCGACATCCACCTGTATGTATAGGTGCATATCTGGGTACAGGACATTGCAAACAAACGTAGACGAGAACACACGAGCCACATAGAGAACATCTCCTTCATCAGCCACCCACGTTTTAACACCGGCGTTTCGACGAGCTTGGGCAGGACGCATCGCTAAGACGGCTCGTCCCATGGATCGCAGATTAAATTTGTATACGCAAATTAAATCTAGCCATGGAGGAATGTAGTGGCGGACAAAAAACAAGACAGGAAAACAAACAGAAAAGGCTTTACGGCCAGACGAGAAAAATTATGTGTGTAAGAACGCGATGAGGCACGGACCCGAGAGGGACAAAGTGGTGCGTGCGTTGCTTGGCGAAAGCCAAGGAAGGAAAGGATTATTGACCGGAAGCATGTGACCATGCCGGTGTAAAGGGAAGAGAGAGAAACAGAGGGAGGAAGTAGAAGAATAGGTGAGCAACGAGAGGAAAAGAGATACGTAGTAGTAACAGAGGAAGAACGAGAGGGGTAAAGCGAGATACGTAGTAGTACAGAGGAAGAACGAGGGGGGAAGGAAAGAGAAAGAGATAGAGTAGCGTCGGAGGATATGAGTTACGAAAACTACTTACATTTGGAAGATATATATATATATATATATATATATATATATATATATATACATATACAAACACACATGTATGTGTATATATACGATTTACTGACGATCCGTTTCGCTCTCCGGCAAGTCTGTTTCTTCAAAGACCACGTAGTTTGTGTCAAATAGCTGGCCGGCATATTCACGAAAGCAGGTTAGTCTCTCGAAAATATAGAACGATATGACCACTGATACTCTACTCTACTAAGACCGTTCAAAAGATTAGAGTCTGATGGGATGTATGTAAAGCTAAACAATTAATGAATGCGAAATATATATATATATATATATATATATATATAAAAGATAATAAAAGTGAAACAACTACAGAAGGCTTGTGTTACTTGGTTAAAGTATATATTTAAATTATGTCAGAAAAATGTTAGAAAAATGTTAGAAAAATGTTATAAAATCTTTTTGGTATATAAACATTGTATTTTGAGAAATAACCGGTTTCGTGTTGTCTTTTCAAATTTCTCTACTTCATTGTGTCGTGTTCGCTCCAGTCTGAGAAAGAAGAGTTCTAGATAGGGGGAGGTAATTAGGGATTTCTTCCGGTATAGGGGAGATAATCGAAATCTAGGAGGTGGTAGAATTTGATTAATTTACCATGGTTTTGTTCTATATTTTTTTCCCCTTTTTTTCTCAGTGGGGTGATGAATTTCCTTATTTAAATGTGTTAGCAATGGTTAAGTTTGGGTTTGTATTTTTGAATGAAAAAGGTTTCCTTATTCAATCTAATCTGTGTTGGTGTTTTAATGGCACATTGATAAAAGGGAAAGATTATAAATTGTGGTAGCATTTGTTTTGCGCATTTCTCAATATGATCACTAAAAGGTATCATTCGGTATTCTAGGTGTGCAATCTGCTGGCGGTGCAGAGTGCATCTACGTCTGAGAGATAATCCTGTGGACCCTATGTAGTTCTCGTGGCAACCCGAACATCTTATTACATAAATAAGATTTTCTGAGGCACAAGTAAAGTTAGATTTAACTTTGAATTTGTGTCCCTCTTTGAAGAGGAATTCTGAACCTTCTAGAATGTTTGGGCATGTTGCACAATTTGGTCGACCACATTTGTTTACTTTCGCATCTGTTGTTTCGGAAAGTAATTTTGCCTTTGTGAGGATCTTTTTCAGTGATTTTGGTTGTTTGTGGCTTTTGATGATTTTGTGTGTGTGTAAATTTCCTTCAATTTGGGGTCCTTATGTAGCATTGGTATGTTTTGGGTGATGATGGTGAAAGCTTCTTTGTTTCTGGGGTTGTATGTGGATATGTACGGCAGTACTTTCGGGGAATGTTTGTTATACTGCCGTACATATCCACATACAATCCCAGAAACAAAGAAGCCTTCACCATCATCACCCAAAACATACCAATGCTACATAAGGACCCCAAATTAAAAGAAATTTTACACACCCACAAAATCATCAAAAGCCACAAACAACCAAAATCACTGAAAAAGATCCTCACAAAGGCACGCCATACATCTTTCAGTTTCCGTCTACCAAATCCACTCACAAATTGTTTTCGTATGATCGAGGCTATAGTAAAAATACTCTAGTTGCCGAGCTCTGACTGAAAGCACAACTATGTGGTTGCGAATCTTCTCTGTAACTCAGTCTATGAATGTCTATGAGTACACGCCCGCGCCGACGGACACACACGCGCTCGCGCACCCCCCACACATGTATGTCAAATTGTTTAGTTGTTTATATGTTCTGTCGTTCTGTTATATGTTAAAGGCCGGTAGTGTTTTTCTGTTTCAAAATGATTTTTTTTTCAAATTCTATGAATGATGCTTTGCTTTTATGTTCACTTGATAACATCGGAGTGTCTATTAGTCAGTGTCTATTAGAGAATGAACTGCAGAAACTGAAGAACTGTACCTACTGACTCTAGTACTCTTGAATTCATTGAGGGAAATAAATGCTGCGAATAAGGTCAAACCAAAAATCTATACTACTCATCCTGATATCTGCATACTCAAATATAGAAATAAGTTCAACACCACCACATACACCACCATCTCCTTTTACTACAATTCCTTTGTTCCTTTCCATCAGCTTCTATTCCTGCCCACTAAATACACACAGAAATACCCAAATGCCCCAATCAACCCTTGCTTTGATCAAAATTAATAAGCAATATTCAGATAAACATCAATTAGTATCATATCGCCTGGAGAAATGACTGCATGAACATGATCCCCATGATGTCCAGGATACGGCAGAATGTAATATT
>NC_142940.1:15938283-15940783 GCF_046866305.1 Octopus bimaculoides | reverse complement strand
CTCTGTGGCTATACATGAGAATATATATTAAGTGTGTGTCTGTTTGCGGCTGAATGTGTATGTGTGTATGTCTATGTGTCTGTGTATATGTGTGTGTATGTTGTATATATACATATATAGTTGAATACATATGAGCACATGCGACTATATGTGTGAGTATATGACTGTTTATTGGCATGTGCATGTGTGTGTGTGTGTGTGCGTGTGTGTTGTGTGCTTGTAGTGTATCAGTTGGTGAACGAGTGTATGTATGTGTGTATGTGTTTGTGTTTGTGTGTGCGTTGCGTGAGTAGGTGCCTGTGTGTGAATGCACATAATTGTAGGCGAACATGCAGTATGTATGTGTATACGTATAGGCATGTATGTATATGCGTGTGCATCTGTTTGTGCATGTGTGTGTCTGTGTGTGTGTGTGTGCGTGTGTGTGTCACCGAGTACTAGATAATGTCGTTGTTTCGGGAAATTAAATTATCCAGTTAATGTATTTTTTTGAAAAACCAAAGTGAATCTCTAAATTGAGATGTGAGAAACATTGAGAGCCACAATTCCTCAACTTCACCCATTATAATCACCTGCACAGGCATCGTCATCATCAGCATCATCATCATCATCATCATCATCATCATCATCATCATCGGCAACCTCACTATTATCACTATCGCCACCGTCACCACCACCGCCGCCGCCTCCGCCGCCGCCTCCGCCGCCGCCTCCGCCGCCGCCTCCGCCTCCGCCGCCGCCTCCGCCGCCGCCTCCGCCGCCGCCTCCGCCGCCGCCTCCGCCGCCGCCTCCGCCGCCGCCTCCGCCGCCGCCTCCGCCGCCGCCTCCGCCTCCGCCGCCGCCTCCGCCGCCGCCGCCTCCGCCGCCGCCTCCGCCGCCGCCGCCTCCGCCGCCGCCGCCTCCGCCGCCGCCGCCTCCGCTGCCGCCGCCTCCGCCGCCGCCTCCGCCGCCGCCTCCGCCGCCGCCTCCGCCGCCGCCGCCTCCGCTGCCGCCGCCTCCGCCGCCTCCGCCTCCTCCGCCTCCGCCTCCGCCGCCGCCTCCGCCTCCGCCGCCGCCGCCGCCACCACCACCACCACCACCACCACCACCAGCTTCATCATCATGAGCAACATCACTATCGCCGCCGCTCCCACAGTGTTATCCTCCACCGTCGTCATTACCACCACCACCTTCGCCATAAGGTGGTAGTGCTAATGACGTGATTACTCTCATACCAACCGCCATCACCACTATTTAGAAAAACGTCAACACCACGATCATCCTAACTGCCTGATATCACTACGAATACCACAAACAAAACAAAAAAACACCACTATTACTAGCTCCACCACCACCATCACCACCTCAACCACCACCATAAGCACTGAAACCACCAGCTCCACCTCCACTATTACCAGCTCCACCACCACCACCACTAACACCACACCACTACAACGAATGCCACCACCTCCACCTCAACGATCACCACGATCACCACCAGCACCACTACAACAATAACAACCACCATCACCACAACCAATGCTACCACCTCCACGATCACCACCTCCACGATCACCACCACCACGAATGCCATATTTATCGCCGCCGTACGTCCACCGTCACTCCCACCACTAACATTTAGTCTAACAGTAACAACAGCAAATAACTCCAAGAGCAAAATTAGCAAGGATCGCTCCAACAAAGGTACTTCTAAATGACAGCTCACTCTGATGAACATGTGCCCCCGTCTATCACAATCCGTTCTAGTTGTCACCCGGTATGTTAAAATGCTGGGCCACGTTTTGAGCGCATTGCTCAACGCCAACTAAGATTTCAGAAAAGCGGAGAGAAAAGCGAAATTTCATTCAGCCGTCACTAATAAACCCACCTAGTTGCAGAAGCAATGATCTTTAGAGGGTCTAGCCTGAGTAATCGAGGAGGAGTACTAGTCGACGGGGTTGAAGTATTTTCTTTCATCGTACTGGAAGAAGAAAAAAGACCTAATGTTTGCAACAAAAATTCAAGAAAATTTAGGAAATTTGAGTGTCCTAGCCGCATATTATATAGTTTAAATCACTTCGAAGTCATTTTCTTTTTTTCTTAGTGCCGGATAACTCTTCGAGATGTCTGCCGGATAAATCTTCGAGATGTCTGCCGGATAACTCTTCGAGATGATCTTCAACACGAAAACCAGTCCAATATCACGAAGATTGCTATGTCAGAGTTGCCGTGGTGTATGTAACGTACTTTTTTCTTTAACTTTGACAGATCTGTGTTCGCCATGTTGACAGTATCCATACACACACACACATATATATATATATATATATATAGTTCAAAAACGCAATAACAAAAAAACCCAAAAACAACAAAGTGAGGACGTGATATGGATAGTATTATTGGACGCTCAGGAAAGGAAAGTGAGAGTGTAGACGTTTCGGGCGTAGCCCTTCGTCGGAAAGATGGAAAGTTCGGAGAATGGAAGAACGGAGAAAGAGGAAAATGGTACCGATGCCCACGA
>NC_142940.1:15918283-15935783 GCF_046866305.1 Octopus bimaculoides | reverse complement strand
GTGTGTGTGTGTGTGTGTGTGTGTGTGTATGTGTGTTCATACAGGGTGTTCCAAAAACTGTATAGATTTATTGAATTAATTACCATGTCAATGTTCAATTAAATACAGTAAACTTTCAAAATCTAGAGACAGAAATTGTTTATGATTGTCTGTTTTTAACGTATGTTGATAACGTGAAGCAATGGAATGACAAAAACCAAGAATCACTTCATTCCGTATTTCTGCGTATAGCTGCTCTCAATTCCTCGACTGCCACGTGTTTTGCATAGAAAACTATATTTTCTATCTTCACATAATCCGCATTAAAAAGCCTAGTGTGGAAGGCGGAAAGAATTCTACTTAAGCGTTATGGTCTAATTCTAGCAGTTTAACAAAATCTCATCCAGGTAGGCTCTTATATTAGTAAGTGACCAGCTGCAGTTTCGTATAAGAAAGAATTGTCTAATTAATCCTTTTGATGATAAACTGCACCATATTGTAACTCCTGGTAAATTAATACGATACTCGTCCATAATATGCAGATTCTCAGCTATCCGGTAGATGAAGTTGTGACAGTTAATTGAGGCATTTCATTTAAATGTAGCACCATCTCTCCAAAAGATCCGTTTTGGAAAGTATGCTCCTATACAGCTTCCTCATGTGCTTGATCTGTCAGGTGATCACCAGGAGTGTTATGGATAACGTCGAACCACGTAAGCGCATTGTTAATAGTGTTGTTGATAACCTTTGTTCTTTGACACGGGTACCATCAGATGGTTATGTTTCAGAGTTAATAATGTTGTTGTTCTCATGATTGGTAACATGGCTGGTTACGTATTTAGTAATAAGCCGAGATATGTATTGTCGCTAAGGTCCATTGTTTTCACACTTTTCCGGAGTTTTGTCTAATTTGAAGTTGATTAGCAAGGAGATTAATTTTTAGTACAACTTTAGATGAAATTCAAAATTGTGTTTAGGACTAAGGAGGAATGCTATGGAGAATATCTGTTGGAGTGAATTCTTGGATTTGTTCCTACATGTGGGCGTTCCGGTTATCATTGCTTATATGTTTGTGTTTATGTTCGGTTAGCGCTGCATTATTCCAAAAGGCGATGATGGAATAGTTTATATTTTAGGTGTAGGGATGCTTTGAATATGTTTTCCGTTAATTCTATACAGCAGGCTAATTTTTTTACTGTCTGTTACGGTAACGAAGAATATATTAGCGCAAAATACACAGGTTGTTTCAAGGCATATGATTTCCATGGAGTAGAACATTTTGCTGAGAATGTTGCTCGTGACTTCTTGTTAAGAACTTTTGATGCAGTTTGTGTTCTCACCGGAAGTGTATTAATGATGAAGTAGAAGTTCTTTACAACAAGTTTTTGCATTAATACTGCACGGTGGGTTGCACCAAATGATTTTCAACGTTCTTGAGCGTTTGCGGCGTTTTTTATTTGATTTTTCTTATTATAAGCACGTCTAATATCTTTGTTAAATATAAGATTATCGCAAGATAAAGCAGAATACGATCTTGCTTATGCTACCAAATATCTTTAGTCAAGAGAAAGGATATTAGGTAGCAAATTTGATGTAGTATAGCTATATAACTGACGGCATTTAAATTATGAATAGCACGTGTGTTTAGAGATAATGTTCGTCTTAATGTTCAGAAACTTTAATTTTATCGGATTTGTTTCAACTGTCCATTTCAGGCTGAATATTTTGAAAGTAGTTATGATTCGTTTCCTGAGCATGTCAAATCCAACGTCCGTTTGCACTGACCGGGTCAGCTACTTGAAAATGTTGAAGAGAAACACCTCCGCCCACGTGTCATCCGATATTGTAAGTGCTACTAGAGGATGATTCGAGTTACCTCATTTAAATTTCATAAGATGGACATTCACTCTAAAAGAAGATTCGGTTGAATCAGCTACTTTGACACTCAGATGTTTAAGAACATAATTTTCAAACTTCTGTGGTCTTAGTGCGTGATCATAACGAGGAACTGCATCCAGTTCTCTTCATGAGCATCATTGCGTGAGCATCATTGCGTGAGCATCATTGCGTGAGCATCATTGCGTATTCTCTTGGTAACCTTTAACTAATATTGAAGCTGTCTGCTTTCTTTTTAAATTACACATTTAATAAATTTTATTGAATTTCTATTCGTTAGTATTTCATTTAGTAATGCCTCGTTTACTATCTACTTTTAAATAACGGAACACATCTCGTGTTGTATGTGTGTGTGTGTCTATGTATATATGTATGTATGTATGTATTTACTACTACTGTGAAGTAATAAAAAGAACGACACTTCCTCAGTTGTCGGCTGTCTATCTACTCCCGGACGACTTAAGAAGGGTCGTGTTTTGTATTACTTGTCTTGTTTTCAAACTTTTCTCTCGTTATGTGCGTGTTTCACCCATTTGTTTTCACGTTTCATGTTGTTTACTTTTAGTGACGTTCTGTACCCATATATGCACACATATATTTATATATATATACATATATACATACATACATACATATATATATATATATATATATATATATATATATATAGAGAGAGAGAGAGAGAGAGAGAGACCGAGATAGATAGATAGATAGATATGCATACATAAATATATATTGAATGTATATGTAAGTATATATATATATATATATATATATATATATATATATATATATATATATGTATGTATGTATATATATATATATATATATATATATATATATATATATATATATATGCTTGTGAACATGTAAACACTCAAATCTTCCCCATATGTAAGTGTGTATGTGTGTGTGTGTGTGTATGTATCTGTACCTATACCTTTATGTTAATAAAATATGATCCGTGTGTGGAAAGGCGTTTTATGCTTAACTTTTTGGGCACTTAATGAAAAACAAAAGTAAGGTACGCAGGCGCTGGAAGCGAAACCACAATTTCACACGCGCGTGCACACACTCATACAGAGAGAGGAAGAGATAGAGATAGAGAGAGAGGGACAGAGAGAGAGAGAGAGACCTACGCATGCACACATACATGACCACACTATCTGAATTTTAAATATCTATTGATTTACACTATAAAACTAGTTTCTATTTTATCTAATCGTTATTACATCATAGTTCTTTTGATATTTTTCTTCAAAAATCATTCAATATTTTAACCTTGTTGCATTCTTATAATATCGAATTTTTATACGGTTATTTTCGCTTATTTGGTTTCCTTTTTTTAATACTTTGATCTCATTTGGCTTCTTCTCTCCCATTTTGCAAACATTCAAATTTTGATTGTTTTGTAAAATTTGTGTTTGAAATTATTTGTTTAATGCTTCTCCTTTACCACGACTTTCGATGCAGAGAAACCATTTCAACTAACGGATAATTCTTTTGTCGAATTTATTTCATTTATTATATTATCATTTTCTGAGGTACACATTTATTTTAGTTTGTTATGCGAAATTTCTAAATCTTCTACGTTTTTTGACTAAATTTTTCCTAACGTATTTTGTCCGACATAAGCAAGTTCGAATTTAATCCAATATAGATTGGTTGTTATTTTTTTTTTAGGAGAAATTGTTTTTATCACAATATGATGCATTCAAACGTCTTCTATTTTTATAGCCATACAATTTCTTAAACACTTCCAACTTTACATACATACCTACATACATACATACATACATACACACATGCATAGATACGTGCATACATATATATGTGTGTTTATCTATCTATCTATCTTATTTCTTTATTGCCCACAAGGGGCTAAACATAGAGGGGACAAACAAGGACAGACAAACGGATTAAGTCGATCACATCGACTCCAGTGCGTAACTGGTTCTTAATTTATCGACCCCGAAAGGACGAATGGCAAAGTCAACCTCGGCGGAATTTGAACTCAGAACGTAACGGCATACGAAATACCGCTAAGCATTTCGCCCGGCGTGCTAACGTTTCTGCCAGCTCGCCGCCTATCTATGATTCTTCCCAAAAAGGTGTCCAGTCAAAATATTATATAAAAAGAAAATAATAAATCAGACATTAAATCAATGATAAAATTTCAGATTGAAATATGACTAAATAAAAATAAAATAAAGATAGTAGTTGGATATACGCAATAGAAACACACAAACCAAAAACACACATATCTCCTTCTATCTCTCTCTCTTTCTCTCTGTCTCTCTGTATATATATATATATATATATATATATATATATATATATATATGCTGATATATACATATTCACATACGCGGGCATACACGTATATTCATATATAATAAATATGACAAATCCTGAAAGACTATAATGAAATAATAAAATAATATATAATCTTGATTCGACTATAAGATATGGTGAAAGTAACATATATATATATATATATATATATATATATATATATATATATCTAAATATATATATATATATATATATATATATGTATAGTACGAAAATATTGCGATGCTTACATATAGCAATAAAACAAGATACATACAGTACAAAAATAGATGAAAAGAAAGTTTAAGAACCAAGAATATAATAAAAGGTAATTATATATATATATATATATATATATATATATATATATATATATATGTATCTATGTATGTATTCATGTATATTTGTGTGTGCATGTGTGTATCTATATATATATATATATATATATATATAATAAGAGGGGTGTAAGAGTGAGTGATAGATGGATCGATAGATAGATAGTTAGATAGATACGTACATACATATAAATTAATATAAGAATAGGAAACGAAAATAATGTTCAAATTATTATTGATGAAAATGAATGTTATTTTGATGGTATTTGAGGTGTTTTGTAAGAGATTGCAAGAGAGTTTTTTTTTTGTCTTTTTCAAATGTTTCTGTGTGAGCTTTTTTGTTAATGATTGTTTTGTATAGAATCGGTCAATTAGTCCATCTGCTGTTTGTACTTGGATGTTTCTCCCGTCGGCTTTTAGCAAGCAGTTCGGTATTTCTACTCGAAACCTACTAATCTTATTTTGGGATGTTACGTCTCTTTCGTAGTCAGACTTATCCGTTGTATTTCTTATATGATGCTGCATTGTCACTAGCTAACCGATCTATTTTAATGTTTATGTCTTTGTCTTAATGACTACAAAAGTGTCTGTATTTTGGTCCGTAGAATTCAATTGTTGTATTAAAATCAAAATGACATTTAACCGTCGAACGAAGAAATATTTACGAACTGATAGGAGGCATTCGAATTTCAGGATATATCTGCTGGACATAATATGTTCTGTCACTAATTTATGTTACCAGCAATGAGTAAAAATAATAAATGCGCCCTTTTAAGGCCTAGCCAGGCTCATGTGTCCGGTTCCCCGGTTTCAGTGGCGTATGTGTTCCACAGCTGGACGGGACGCCAGTCCATCGCCGCGTTAGTCATTTTGGCCAGCTGAGTGGACTGGAGCAACGGGAAATGAAGTGTTTTACTCAAGAACACAACGCGTCACCCGGTCTAGGAATCGAAACCACAATCTTACGATCATGATGCTGACACCCTAACCACTAACCCACGCGTCTCCACACCAGCAGTGAGTATGAGGCAACTAATCTTCTATTGTCTTCTTTGTGCTTGATGAGCATGAAATGTATGAATGAATTTAGATGTATATATGTATTTCTTTATTGCCCACAGGGGGGCTAAACATAGAGAAGACAAACAAGGATAGACAAAGGGATTAACTGGTATTTATTTAATCGACCCCGAAAGGATGAAAGGCAAAGTTGACCTTAGCGAGATTTGAACTCAGAACGTAACGGCAGACGAAATACCGCTAAGCATTTCACGCGGCGTGCTAACGTTTCTGCCAGCTCGCCGCCAATCTATATATTCAGATGTATATATTTGCCAGAAAATTAATCCTCGTGCGGTGAAATATATAGAATATACATTTATTGTAGTTTGTATATTTGTTGATATGTATATTTGTTGTTGTACTTTCTACACCACATTTAGCTTATGCCATCATACTCATCATATACATAAGCCGGATACACACAGAGACCGGATACATTCCTACTTACCAACCTACATACATACCTACATTTATGCGTATCTACGTGCATATATACATTCATACATACCTACATGCATACATATTTACATACGTACACACTTTCCTACAACACAGACAATCATCCGTATACGACTGCCTCTTGTTTTGTCCAACTTTCGATCGAAGACCCTCGTTTCTAGGTTAGGAACCAAATCTTTTTCCATTGGTGAGAAATCCGAAAGTTAATCCAGTAAGACGTATAGACATATGGACATACATACATACATGCATACATACATACATACCTATTTACATACATACATACATACATACATGCATACATACATACATACATACATACATGCATGCTTACATAATACATTGTACATACAAGCATACATACATGCATGCATGCTTACATACATACATACATTCATCCACACATACATACATTCATACATACATCCACATATACATACATACATACATGCATACATACATACATACATACAGTTCATGTTATCTATATTCCAATGAGTCTTGTTTCTGGGGTTAGAAACCGGCTCTTTTTCGAATGGTGAACAATTTGAATAATAAATCAGAAGAACAGACATTTTTACATCTCTGTATGATTATTAAACTGCATATATATATTGATATAAAAATAGTAAAATTTCTAAGAATAAAATTACCTCTCTCGAATTACCTCTTTTCGAAATATGTGTGTTAGCCATTGGAAATATGTATAGACATCAACTTAGATTCTTTGGAAGATAAATAATTGTATGTTCTATGATTTCTTTCATAGAATTTCTGAATGATGAAGTTCCTGTTGTGGTAGGAGAGCATCAGTCATAAATCGCTAGTGTATCCAGCAGGTATATGTAACCTTTTATAAATTTCAATTATAAAGGAATGGAACGGAATAAGTAACGGCATGGGAATGGAGTTGAGATGGGTGAGGGGGGGTTATGGGTATGGGTATGGGATGAGAATGGCAATGGGATTGGAATGACAGTGAGTATCGATGGTGGTGATGGTGGTGGTGGTGGTGTTGGTGTTGGGGAGGAGGTAAAATGTTTAAAGTGAAATGAAATAAAATGAGATGAAATAAACGTTGAACGTTGCATGCTGAGTTCTTTTCGATCACCAACGGTATGTAGGACTTAACAAATAGCAGATTTCTCCACTAGCAAAGGAAACGAAAAGATGGAAGAACAGAAAGAGAAAGAAAGAAATAAAGAAAGAAAGAAAGAAAGAAAGAAAGAAAGAATGTGACGAAGGAAATGAATCATTGGATGAAAGCGAAATTGAAGATGTCTTTGAAAAAACAAAAATCTAAGAACGTTGTATATGTGACATCTAGATATATGAACTTAAAATATGGCAGAGAGGCGATCTTCATTATATACTTCTCGCACTCTACTACTATTGCAACTGCTGCTACTGCTGCTGCCACTGCTGTCCTCCTCATCCCCCTCCCCGCTCCTCCTCCCTCTCCTCGCTCCTCGTCCCCTCCCCCTCCCCTCCTCCTCCTCTTCTTCCTCCACCTCCTCCTCCTCCTCCTCCTCCTCCTCCTCCTCCTCCTCCTCATCATCATCATCATCATCATGGGTAGCAGCATCGTTGTTGTTGTCGTCGGTGGTGATGCCATAAGCGTTGTTGTCATCCTCATCATCGTCAACGTGACAGCCATCTGTGTTGTTCTCTCTCTCTCTCTCTCTCTCTCTCTCTCTCTCTCTCTCTCTATGTTTGTATGTATGTATGTATGTATGTATCTATCTATCTATCTGTATATCTATCTTTCTGTCTCTCTCTCCCCCTATCCATTTCTCTCTCTCGCTATACATATATATATATATATATATATATATATATATATATATATATATATGTGTGTGTGTGTGTATGTGACTCCTACATACACGCACACACATGTTTATATGAATGTTATCTTTATATATCAAATATGTTAAAGATGATAATGATAATACTGCAATATAGTAATCTAATATTGATTTTTGGAGTGGTTCACGTAGATATCATCAACCTCAGTACTTGACTGGTATTTTATTTTATCCATCCCAGATGGATGAAAGGCAAAGTTATTTATTTCACTAATTAGTATTTTAAGATCATTTAATCTCTCTAAACTCCCAATCCCCAAAATAAAGAAATTTTCTCTAAAAGCATTTTCTCTTTATTTGTTGGTAGAAAGAGTTTTCCTACTCTCGTAGCGATTCCATACAAGCATCTTGCATCAGGAAATTGTAACTTACATTTGTCCCTTACTTAAATTTGCGAAAACCGTGGCTACTTTCTTCCCCATTGCAGGTCCGTCCATAAGCTTGTTCATAACAGTTGACCACGACTATGTAATACTTAACTTGGAGAGAAAATTTTGATCATTTAATTATCAATTCTGTCTCAATCGTTCTCCAACCGCATATATTCCATAGTCGTCTACGATTTTGGTAAACAAATTCACATAAAAAGATACAATAAATATTGCCTGAATGATATATACTTTTGAAGGCAGTACATCATGTCTAGACAGTCTGTTATGTTTCTTTAAATGTGTTTTAGAAGTTATTTCAATAAGTTATCTATAAAAACATCTACTCAGTTGAGGGTTCACATTCTATGTCAGCTAATATTATTTTTATCTTTTATCTTTTAATTATATTGCTGTTAATGTTAAATCGTTTGCTGATAGAATATTAATGCATATATAGGGTTCGCCATATACATTTACCCATCATTTCAACATAATAGGCGCATGAGTGGCTGTGTGGTAAGTAGCTTGCTTACCAACCACATGGATCCGGGTTCAGTCCCACTGCGTGACACCTTGGGCAAGTGTCTTCTACTATAGCCTCGGGCCGACCAAAGCCTTGTGAGTGGATTTGGTAGAGGGAAACTGAAAGAATCCCGTCATATATATATATATATATATATATATGTATGTATGTATGTGTGTGTGCATGTTTGTGTGTCTGTGTATGTTTGTGTGTCTGTGTCCCCCCAATATTGCTTAACAACCGATGCTGGTGTGTTTACGTCCCCGTCACTTAGCGGTTCGGCGAGACCGATAGAATAAGTACTAAGCTTACAAAGAATAAGTCCTGGGGTCAATTTGCTCGACTAAAGGCGGTGCTCCAGCATGGCCGCAGTCAAATGACTGAAACAAATAAAAGAATAAAAGAATAAAAGAATTAAAGAATAATAAATCACACAATTCGGTTAAGAAAAGATTAAGGGGCCATCGTGAAAGCAAAGGTTGTCCATTTTGAATAGAAAATTCATGGAAATATTCTCAATAAACATTACGGTCAACCGGTAAACTATCCTTTTCTAAAAACTAAAACCTTATAATTTATGATAAAACGAATAATGGCTGTCTATGCCGTACCCGGCACTTATGGATTCATTGCATGGTTCGCCTGCTCTGTTATTACAAAGTTTTGTTATGCCAGAAAAATCTAGATTTATATTTTTAAAAAAATTATTTATGTAATTATGTGATCAATTTTTTTTTATAAGTTACTTAGTCTCGATAGTAGTTTTTAACCAGTTCGTAGAATACTTAGTGACTAGCATCCGTAAAACAAGATTAGTCACTTATTCAATATCCATCCATATAATTCCATTCCCTTTTCCAGTTTCTTTATTTGTCATATCGTTATCGTCTTTCAATTCAACCATATTTTTCCATTCAGCAATACTGAAGTTTCACTTAATTTTTTTTCTTTTATTCACGTAACATATTCAGAAATTTCAAAATCCTCAAGTGGTTTATTTATTTCTTTGGATGAAACGTAATTGCTTTTGTTCATAACAAGCGGTTATCATGGTTATTTTTATCAAATAATTCTTTAGTGAATGGCTATTATGGAAAAGATTGTGAAATGTTTTTAATTTCTTTATAATTGGATCTCCGGGGTTGGCATCAATTGTAGTTCTTTTACGAGTATATCAATATGTTGTATTGTTAATACCATCTTCGATAAATTTATTGCTTTTAATTTTTCAGTTCCAACGTATATCTCTGTTCCGCTGCACAAGTTTTCGAAAGAATCCACTGCCGATATTTGATTAGCTTGAATCGTCAATGTTGTTGGCACTCCGTCGCTTACAACGTCGAGGGTTCCAGTTGATCTGATCAACGGAACAGCCTGCTCGTGAAATTAACGTACATATGGCTGAGCACTCCACAGACACGTGTACCCTTAACGTAGTTCTCGAGGATATTCAGCGTGACACAGTGTGACAAGGCTGGCCCTTTGAATTACAGGTACAACAGAAACAAGAAGAAAGAGTGAGAGAAAGTGGTGGTGAAAAAGTACAGCAGTGTTCGCTACCATCCCCTGCCGGATCCTCGTGAAGCTTTAGGTGTTTTCGCTCAATAAGCACCCACAACGCCCGGTCTGGGAATCGAAACCGCGATCCTATGACCGCGAGTCCGCTGCCCTAACCACTGGGCCATTGCGCCTCCACTTGAATTGTCAATAATTGTAGTTCATACTGCAATTTTGTTGTCTAAGATTTCGATTCCACGTTTCTTGGAAGAGTTTCAAATTTATTTCTACTCTTATTCCCTGTCGCTGGAGAAAACTACTTTTCCATCTGGATTCCGTTATTTATAACGTGTGTTGCATTTGAAATTTGAAATTGTTAAAATCTCACAACTGGTCTCCTGTTACTGTATCGTTCTAAACGTTTATAAATTGATCTTAGTTATTTTGTCGTTTCTGTTTAAGTTTTTCAGTCTTGTGTTTCGTTATAAATGGATTGAGAGAAGGCGGAGAGCTGGCAGAAACGTTAGCACACCGGGCGAAATGCTTAGCGGTGTTTCGTCTCTCTCTACGTTCTGAGTTCAAATTCCGCCGAGGTTGACTTCGCCTTTCATCCTTTCGGGGTCGAAAATTAAGTACCAGTTGCGTACTGGGGTCGATCCAATCGAATAGCCTCCTCCTCCAAAATTTCGGGCCTTGTGCCTAGAGTAGAAACGGTTAAAATGGATTGAGAGAATTGTGTTTTATTTTCAAATCGGCTTCGTCAGTGAGAACCATTTACCATTTCGATAATAACATTTCATCTCCTCTCTCCTTGCCTCCCTTCGTACACACACACACACACACACACACACATATGTATGTGAGGATGTGTGTGTATGTTATATATGCATGTGTATGTCTATGCGTGTGTATGTATGTATGTATACATACATACATACATCATTTCGATAATAGGACAAATGAAGCTTTGCTAATATTTTAACCTCCAACTTCCCAAAACAGACTAATTAAATCTGAATAACAACAACAAAAAGTAAAGAAGTCTCCCGACCAAGTGACTTTTCCGCATACTTGTATTCTTTTGTGAAACTTTGAAAACCGCATGACCGAAGGACATTAGTCTCCAGATAAAATGAACAACAGCTAAGGTTAGTGACCGATCTGCTGAACAAATAAGCCTTTCACTTGCGAAACCTAAAAAAATAACTCCAAGAACTGAAGCTGACACACCAAAACGGGCACACTTGATTACAAAGTTCTACATGCAATAACTGAATTTTGAACATTAACTCGACTCCAAATTTCATCACTGAAAGTCTTCTATAAATTTTTTTCCATCAGAACCTACTTTTCAAACTAATTATCATTCAACACAGCACCACCTACCCATGAAATGTTTAACTTAAAAGAGGTTATATAAAGCCAATATGAACTTAAATGTACTACAGTTCAATGATGGCCTTGAAGACTCTTAGTGGAAAAAGTCGACTCCAGGATTTATATTTCCAAGTACTTATTCTAAAAGTCACTTTTTGCCGAACTGCAAACACAAACACAAAGACCCCCACACACGCAAACACAAGACACACACACATACACACTTTTATATATATATATATATATATATATATATATATATATATATATATATATATATATATATATATATATATATATATATATATATATATATATATATGTATATATATATATATATATATGTATACGATGGGCTTTTATCAGCTTCCGTCTACCAAACCACTCATAAGGCTTTACTCAACCCGAGGCTATGGTGGAAGACACTTGCCCAAGGTGCCGCGCTGTGGAACTGAACATGGAACCATGTGATTGGGAAGCAAACTTATTACTAGACAGCCAAGCCTATATATATGTATATGTACACACACTCACACACACACACAGTCCATACTAAAGAATATTTCAAGACTGTTTGCTAAACAATCAACTTGGATGGAACATTGAAGTCCAGTTGTGTCTCGATAAGATTTGAATATCGATGCGGCTGTGGTTACAATCAAATATTTGCTTTGAAGGAAGGTTATATACGCTTGATCAATATCCTATCAATACATTACTAGAACCATGAACTATTGATCCACTGCAACCAAATACTTATATCTTTTGTGTCAAATTCATACACAGATACGATACATGCGCATATATATATATATATATATATATATATATATATATATATATATATATATATATATATATATATATATATATATATACATATACATATATATATATATATACATATATATATATATGTGTGTATATATATGTATATGTATATATGCATATATATATATGTATATATATTTATGTATATATATATATATATATATATATATATATATATATATATATATATATATATATATATATATATGTATGCATACATGTATATACATATATACACACATACACACACATACATACATACATACATACGTACGCACGCATACAAGTTATTTTCACAAGCTCAAGCACATACATTTATTCATGAAATCTCACATAGAAAAGCATGTCGTAAATGTATACAAAGATGGATGCATTAATCTCAATATGCGTCTCTCTTGTATAGATTTTGAACAATACGTATCACAACATGTTAGGTTATCGAATGACAAGCTTTTCGTCTTCTGTCACTTGCTGGTACGACATGCTATCCGTTTTGTAGACGTGATATATGTGAAATATTTCTCTCGCGAATTTTCCAAAGACACATGAGAAACCATTGACAGAATTAGATTTCGGGACTTTGTTGCATAAGAATGTATAAGACTGCAGAAGAATTCAGTTGGGGCATATGTATGTATGTATGTATGTATGTATGTATGTATGTATCTATCTATCTGTCTATCTGTCTATCTTGTGGCATCTGTGCCGGCGTAGTTGGGGGTCTCGCTAGCGATATAAGCAAGCGTGCATTTTGCACCAAAGGTCTTTATGAAAGTTTCTCTCATGGTTTCCACAGCAGTAAAGTTTATTCTAAGAGATCATCCACGTTTAAGTGGGAATAACTTTTACCTCTCGATACACAGGTATATTCAGAATATTTATAATAGTTATTGTTCTCGTAGAACAATAATACTTTCATATCGACTAACTTCCATCCGCAAAATAACTGACCATGTGCCAAAATCAGAAGTAATTATTTTAAATTCTAAGACGCACCTCAATAACACTCCGAATAAACGCAGAAAGAAATAGAGAGAGGGTTAATGGAGAACAACGAAAGACGCCATACATCACAAACTTTGCCACGTCTCATTTTCCTATTCTTTCATTTTGCCTTCTCACTTCTTACTTAAAATCTCCATGTTACTTTCACCACTTCCTCTTGCATGCTTACCGAAACTCTCTCTCCCCCCCTCTCTCTCTCTCTCCCCCCCCCTCTCTCTCTCTCCCCCCTCTCTCTCTCTCTCCCCCTCTCTCTCTCCCCCCTCTCTCTCCCCCTCTCTCTCTCCCCCATCCCCCCTCTCTCTCTCTCTTTCAGCCAGACTCTAACTTCGTAGAATGTTCTGTCTTAATTTCTCTATCTTTTCTCCTCTACACAGATATTACTATTTTCACTTCTTTTTCCTTTCACCATACTTTCCTTGTCTCTGTCTCTGTTTCTCTTTCTGACAGTCACTCTGTTTGTCTGTCTGTCTGTCTGTCTATCTCTGCCTGTCTGTCTCCCCACTCTCTCTCTCTTTCTCTTTCTCTCACGCTTTCTCTTTCTCTTTCTCTTTCTCTCACTCTTTCTCTTTCTCTCACTCTTTCTCTTTCTCTCACTCTTGCTCTTTCTCTCACTCCTTCTCTTTCTCTCACTCTTTCTCTCACTCTTTCTCTTTCTCTCACTCTTTCTCTTTCTCTCACTCTTTCTCTTTCTCTCTCACTTTCTCTCTCTCTCTCTCTTTTTCTCCGTACATTTGTCCTTTCACCATTATCAACATCCAACATAATCGCTAACGTTCCCGCCATAACCTCTACCAAAGCCGATTACTGTTAACTTTTTAGTCTGTTTGAGTTACCAAAGCTAGATAGAAACATACATCTTTATACATATAGATTCATTAAGTATTTGATATTATATCGGTTAGAATTAGTCATTTAGATAAAATTAAAAAAATATTGTCTTCTTTAACGATATAAGCTTAAATAAAGTTTTATGGCTTGTTACGTCAACTCAATTAGTGGTCATGTAACTATATTTTACTTGTAGAAGTAAAATGGAAGTTCGCAATTCGGCTTTGACAGATTCATTAGATTAAGACTCAAGTCTTAGTCACTTACAGATCGAACATTTCTGTTCGATTTTCTACGGGCTTCTTGAATCCTAGGGTTACAAAAGCAAGAGCAAAATATACGAGACGATAATTTCTCCCACCCAATATCTTTTTTAACTGACACACACTCTGTCTGTCTGTCTACATGTCTGTTTACCTATCTGTCTGTCTGTCCGTCTGTATTTCTCTTTCTATCTACCTATCTTTCTATATGTATGCGTTTAATCATATATATAAATATATAAATGATATATATATATATGCATATATACAGACATATATGTACATATATCTATACGTGTATATATATATATATATGAATATGTGGGCACAGGACGTTACGAAACGTGTACAACAGATAATACGAAGTACGAGTACATGGAATATGAACTATTTTTTCGAACAGCGAAAAAAGGAAAAGAAGACAAACAGCACAAAGAACGACCCTTCATCTGTTGTTGGCTGTTTTTTACTCTCGTATTTCGAGCATTTCACGACTATATACGCTTTCGATATACACACAAACACTCCTTGCCATACACACACAGATACAGACACACATGCATACACACATTTATATGTATATTTGTGCTTAATTGTTTATTGCTGTCTGTCTATCTGTCTACCTGTCTGTTTAACTACCTGATTGTCAATCTACCTGTCTGTCTGTCTGTCTGTCTATTTGTCTGTCTGTTTACCTCTTTGTATATACCCAAGTCCCTCACTATTTTTCTGTTACTCATTCTTGCCTTCTATCGCTTTCTCTCTCTCTCTCTCTCTCTCTCTCTTTCACCCCTCTCTGTCCCTCCGTCTCCTTGTGTCTTTGTTTTTTTTTTTATATTTCTTCGTTTTCTTTTCTTCTTCATTTCGGTCTGTGTGTGTGTGCGTGTGTGTATATAAATATGATGTTGGCAATGTTTTATAAGTAGCTGTGAATAACTACTAATTGAGAATAAAAGTATTGCTTGGTGGGGAATTAAGTTTTAATCTTCAGAGATGTTAAATCATTATCAAAACCTTTTAGCGTGTGTAAATATTTAGCTGGCTATTTTAACAGAGCTTTTGGTCTTACTCAAATTGAAGATTTCAAGGTTTACAACCACACACCACCGTTACTGCTCTAAGGCCATCGTCATGTCCAGGAATTCTTAAATCTGTCTAGCGGTAAAATAGATAATTGCAGAATAGTATAGGTTAATGGTACAAGCAGTCGCATCTCTGTGTATGTAAGAAACAGGTTTGAAATGTGTTGGTATACGTACATTCAGGCATACATGTAAACGTACATATATTTATTATATGTATATAAATGTATATGTATGGTGTATGTATGTATGCATGTATATATGTATGTATGTATGTATGTATGCATGTATGTATGTATGTATGTATGTATGTATGTATCTATCTATCTATCTATCTATCTATCTATCTATCCATCTATCTATCTATCTATCTTTCTATCTATCTATCTATCTATCTATCTATCTATATATATATATATATATATATATATATATATATATATATATATATCGACTTTAAATAGAACTCAAAACTGATTCATTGAAAATACTTTATAATAATAATAATAATAATAATAATAATAATAATAATAATAATAATAATGACCTATGTACATTTCGATGCAATATCCAGAATGATTAATACATATTATAAAATATTATAAAATATGGGATACTCCATCTCCTCGGGGTCCCATTATTGTTGTTATTATTATTATTAGTAGTAGTAGTATGCAGCCAATAAAAACAGAAAACATTCAAATCCAATTTTCATAGTTGACCCATGAAAATATACAAAACAGGATATTTAGGAATCAGCCCATCTACAATGAGAAATAAAGGGATAGTATAGCAAATCTGAACCCTCTAAATTCACGAACTATACCGAAAAAAAAAATGTCAACGGTGATTTATTAATACAAAACTGAATATCCACTAAACAATCATACATTTTCACACTTTTTCCTGATTACCTTCTTCACAATCCCGAAAAACGTCGCGACCATTTGTCCAGCTGTTTGACCGTGAAAAGGGAACAGACAGACGGATAGACAGATAGACGGACAGACAGACAGACATAACGCCCATTATAGTAAGAAGTTGACTTACTTCCCTTTGCTTCTTTTATTAGTTATCCCCCCTTAATTTCTATTTACTTTTTTTACGCTCGTAAACTGAGCAACTACCCTCAATATCCACTAAATATTCATACTTTTTCACATTTTTTTTCGCTAAAAACCTTCCTGATAACCTCCTTTGTAATCCCAAAAAGCATCGTGACCATTTACCCAGCCGTTTGACCGTGAAGAGGGAACAGACAGACGGAGGTAATAATACCCATTATAGTAAGTTGTTATTAGTTTGCGCAGCTTCGTATGATGTGATAGTAGAGATATAAAACTTAGTTTTTTTTTATCTGAAAAAAATAAATGAAAAGAAAACCACTCAGATGAAGAGATATTGCTGAAACGTTAAAATCTTCTAATCCTGAACGTAATTGAAGTTATCAAATTCATGAGCTTCATTATAGATGTTTCACCGACGTACACCATCACCACCAGTTTCCTCAAATTTTACTATTTATTTGTAGAGAATTAGCGTATGGGAAGGTATTATTTCTACCACGTATTTTCCTTCCACTTGAAATCTGGATTAAAATTAATGGTTCGTATAATACATGGCATTATACTGCAAAGATTCTTCGCCCATTCCCCATCCGCTTTCAGTAAGGAAACAGCTCAATAATGATAGGAAGCTTTGAGATTTTTTTTTAGTTTACTATATCTTTTTTTTGTTTTTTTTTGTTATTTATCAATTTATGTTAAATAAAATGAAATACCAAATACTAA
>NC_142940.1:15900783-15913283 GCF_046866305.1 Octopus bimaculoides | reverse complement strand
GTTATTATTATTATTATTATTATTATTATTATTATTATTATTATTATTATTATTATTAATATTATTATTGTTGTTGTTGTTGTTGTTACTATGATGATGATTATTGCTGTTGCAATTATTAATGATCTTCTTGTTGTTGCTGTTGTTGTTGTTGTTGTTGTTGTTGTTGTTGTTGTTGTTCTTCTTCTTCTTCTTCTTCTTCTTCTTCTTCTCTCTTCGTAGCAGTGGTAGCACAACAGCAGCAGTAGTAGTAGTAGTTGTTGTATTTCTACTACTACTACTACTACTACTACTACCACTACTACTACTACTACAGTCGGAGCAGCAGAAGCAACAGCAGCAGCAGCAGCAGCAGTAATTTTAGTAGTCGTAGAAGCAGCAGCGTTTTCAATTCTTTTCTCATTTGCCAAAGAGATCGTCTGTTGTGGACCAGATCGACAGGTCTAGGCCCAGACACCTCCTACTTCGGGAAAACCGTCATCAACTATTTGAAATTTCACTCGAAAAGGAAAAGAAAAGTGGAGAGAGACAATTTCTGTTTCTCAGAACGTTTGTTGAAAGAAGGGTTGGAATGTTCATCATGAGCTTATTCAACAGACTTTCTTTCAGCATGTATCTTATTTCTTTATTGTCCACAAGGGGCTAAACATAGAGGGGACAAACAAGGACAGACAAACGGATTAAGTCGATTACATCGACCCCAGTGCGTAACTGGTACTTCATTTATCGACCCCGAAAGGATGAAAGGCAAAGTTGACCACGGCGGAATTTGAACTCAGAACGTAAAGGCAGATGAAATACCGCTAAGCATTTCGTCCGGCATGCTAACGTTTCTGCCAGCTCACCGCTTTCTTTGAGCATGTATCTGTAGATTGAAAAATGATTTAGAGAGGGCAGGTACTTGCCAGATTAATCGGGTGTTTTCGGTGAGATTCGACGAGTAAGACTTCAGTAGAAGTGTCTTTTCCCTTTTGGGGGAGATTTCTTTGTTAAAATTTCAATGTTGCCACGTTTGGTTTTTGATTGCATTTTGTTTACACGTAAAATGTCACTTCTCTCTGTTTTTTTTTTGTTTTTGTTTTTTGGCAACCTTGCCATTGTAATAACTTTGAAATTGTGCGAGCATTGGTGGTTAATAAATCCATCCTTATCGTCGTCATTATCGTCATCATCATCGTCGTCGTCGTCGTAGTGAAAATCATCATCACCACCATCATCATCATCATCATCATCATCATCATCATCATCATCATCATCCTCCTCCTCATCATCATGAACACGACAACGACGACGACGACGACGACGACGACGACGACCACCACCACCACCACCACCACCACCACCACCACCACCACCAACACCACCACCGACGCCGCCATCGTCATCGTCGTCATCATCATTCTTCTTCTTCTTCTTCTTCTTCTTCTTCTTCTTCTTCTTACTATTATTATTATTATTATTATGATTATTATTATTATTATTATTAGTAGTAGTAGTAGTAGCAATATTATTAGTAGTATTAATATTAGTAATCAGATTAGTATTAGTATTATCGTTGTCTTTGTTGCCTTGTTTTTGTTGTGGTCGTCGTCTTCGTCGTTCTTGTTGTCGATGTTCATGTTCTAGTTTTTCATCTTCTTCCCTCTACGAACCTACATCCGTTGATGGTGTTCACGATTCACGTTACAGCTGTTGTTTCTGTTGTTGTTGTTGTTGTTGTTGTTATGAAACATAAAGTCAGCTCCGATCGTGTAAAGCCTTTTGTTCTTGGATTTGATGTCAACAATTACAGTCACTATGGCTGTATGAAGATATTCATTACCTTTCTCATTGCCTTTCCTATTGCTGTCACTACTGACGTTTTTATTCGTCCAGTTATCGCTTATAGTATTCTGTGGTGCTCATGGTTGCTGGCATTGTCATTTCACACATCTCCTACATAGCATTATGACTATAAATACGTCCGGTGCTTCGATAGTACACATATGTCAAATACTCTGCTGCATTTTCACAGCGTCAAACGAAAGACACACCATTCTCTTACTATATTAAGCAATAGAAGCACACATATAATACCTCCAGACGGTTTGCTACCCGCTGTTAATATCTGTAAATCAAGTAGTTAGAGTATTTAACCGTTTACCTGTCTTATGTATCACGTGTGATACACAGAGAGTGGAGGCGCAATGGCCCAGTGGTTAGGGCAGCAGACTCGCTGTACTCTTTCACCACAACTTTCTCTCACTCTTACTTCCTGTTTCTGTTGTGCCTGTAATTCAAAGGGCCAGCCTTGTCACACTGTTTCACGCTGACTATCCCCGCGAACTACGTTAAGAGTACACGTGTCTGTGGAGTGGTCAGCCACTTGCACGTTAATTTCACGAGAAGGCTGTTCCGTTGATCGGATCAGCTGGAACCCTCGATGTCGTAAGCGACGGAGTGCCAACAACAACGTTACACAGAATATATTTCCTTGGTGTCCATGCATTATATATAATACATGTTCCCCGTTTTCTTCAGCCATCAGAGAAGCTTGTGATTTATGAATAGAAAGTTTTATATTCTTCACATGTAACACGGAATGACTAAAAGGCTGCAAACAGGCATGGATGTTTAGGGAAAGTAGTAGTAGTAGTACGGCGAGCTGGCAGAATCGTTGGCACACTGGGCGAAATGCTTAGCGGTATTTCGTCTGCCGCTACGTTCTGAGTTCAAATTCCGCCGAAGTCGACTTTGCTTTTCATCCTTTCGGAGTCGATTAAATAAATACTAGTTACGCACTAGGGTCGATATAATCGATTTAATCCGTTTGTCTGTCCTTGTTTGTCTCCTCTGTGTGTAGCCCCTTGTGGGCAATAAAGAATCAAGAAACGTTAGCATGTCGCTATGTTCTGAGTTCAAACTCCGCCGCGGTCGACTTGGCATTTCATCCTTTCGGGATCGATAAATTAAGTACCAGTGAAACAATGAGGTCGATGTAATCGTCTAGTCCCCTTACCCAAATTTTCAGGCCTTGTACCTTTAGTAGAAAGGGTTTTGTTATCATCATTATTATCATTATTGTTGTTGTTCAGTAGTTTTATTTTTATAACGTGCTTTCACTTCACTACCGAGCGCAGCTCTGTGTGACTTGGGTATGTGCTGTGTTTTGCTGTGATGCTCTTATGGTTACTGTATTGAAAGTGTTTTGCGTAGTGCAATTTTCTGTATATTATATATATTTGTAAGTCCTGGTGTTTTTGTTATGTACTTGTCAGAATATTTTTTATTATACCTAATAATAATAAAAATTATTATTATTATTATCATTATTATTATTATTATTATTATCATTATTATTATTATTATTATTATTATTATTATTTGTAGTCGTGGTATTTATAGTAGTATAGTAGCAGCAGTAGTAGTTGCAGCAGCAGCAGTAGTAGTAGTAGTAGTAGTAGTAGTAGTAGTAGTAGTAGTAGTAGTAATACTGCTGTTGTTCTTATTACTAACATTTTACAGTCTATGACGTGTCATTAGTATGGAAGGCTGGTTTGGCGTTTGAATAGCCGTGTGAAAGAAAGACTAATAAAAATAGCAAAAGCAAAAGTTTTATATTTCACCTGATGTAGCTGTACAACGAACGAGGAGGCTTGTGAGAAACGCAGAAGCAATGAAACATGCGGAGAGACGATGTCGGCACAGGCGTCCGTTGACTTTTGTTTCGAAACTTTCTTATTGATTCTCAATCTAATAAGGAGCAGTACTGACTCCCTCAAGGAACACTTTCAACTGTAAAGAGTTCAATGGATCAAATTCAACTAAGACGACAGCGAGATGTTTTATGAAGAACGCGCGGTAATAGGGAAATTCTGGCCTACGTATATACACACACACGCACACACGCACACATACATGTGCATGTATGCATGTATGTGTGTATGTATGTATGTATGTATGTATGTTTACATGTGTGCATCCATGTATGTATGCACGTGTTTGCAAGTATGGGGGTTGTCTGTGAATATACTCATGTATAAGCATATTGAAACCTACCTACCTACCTACCTACCTACCTACCTACCTACATACATACATACATACATACATATACATGCTCATACACACACACACACACACACACATATATATATATATATATATATATATATATATATATGTATACATAAATACGTATACAAGCACACACATATATGCACACACAGACACACACACACACACACACACACACGTATAGATATGTGTGTGTGTGTGTGTGTGTGTGTGTGTGTGTGTGTATATATACATGCATATACATGCATTTTAATATATCTATGTTTAAAGGCACGTGTCTATGTAAGCAATAAATTTTCGTAACGGCGATCGTGTCTGAATTGGTATACGTTAGATGTAGGCATGCACCATTATATATATATATATATATATATACATATATATATATATATATATATATATATATATATATAGAGAGAGAGAGAGAGAGAGAGAAAGAGAGAGTGAGAGAGAGAGATGGGGGAGGGGAGTAAGAGTGGGATAGAGGAAGAGAGAGAAAAGGAGAGAGGGGGGAAGTAGAAGGGCACACAAAAAAAGTTAAATTTATTTCTTACAACGACACATGACCGAAACTTTATACGAGAAGGAAATTAACCAAGTGATTATGCTGTATATTTTATGGGTCCCAAAATTAAAGAAAGCACAACATATGTTAGAATGAGTCTATCAAGATGTAGAGGTACCTGCACTGTTATTATACGACTACCTGCGTACATGCGTTTGTAATCGACACGTTGGTGTAGTAACTGGCAAGTTTTCATCTTAGAGGAACCACAATATAAACGATCCTGATTTCTCTGCTTGTAGCATCTCTACCAGTGGAGGCGCAATGGCCCAGTGGTTAGGGTAGCGGACTCGCGGTCATAGGATCGCGGCTTCGATTCCCAGACCGGGCGTTGTGAGTGTTTATTGCGCGAAAACAGCTAAAGCACCACGAGGCTCCGGTGGGGGATGGTGGCGAACCCTGCTGTACTCTTTCACCACAACTTTCTCTCACTCTTACTTCCTATTTCTGTTGTGCCTGTAATTCAAAGGGTCAGCCTTGTCACACTGTGTCACGCTGAATATCCCCGAGAACTACGTTAAAGATACACGTGTCTGTGGAGTGCTCAGCCACTTGCACGTTAATTTCACGAGCAGGCTGTTCCGTTGATTGGATCAACTGGAACCTTCGACGTCGTAAGCGACGGAGTGCCAACAACAAAGCACCTTTACCACGCCATGTTGATTTTATATTATATGGTTATACTGAATTATATGATACGGTGAAATATATTCCAATATATTTGGTAATATAATATATAATGGCATATTGCCGTATGCTTTTTAGTATTACGTTAACTACGAGGGAGAGCTGAAAAAGTTCCTGGCTTTATGGTTGTTACGAAAAGCTTGGTTGGAAGCCCAAACTTCCAAGTTCTTTTATATGGCTTGCAAAAACTAGAAGATGGCTGTAGTAAGTATGTGGACCTGAGAGGGAGATATGTTAGATAAAATCACAATTAACTGATCCTCCAGAATTTTATTTTACCCAAAGCCAGGAACTTTTCAGCATCCCTTCGTATGTTTATTTCAAATTTTGGCACAAGGCCAGCAATTTCCGGAAAGAGAGTAAGTCGATTACATTGACGCCAGTGCTCAGCTGGGGTCAATGTCTGGAATTATCTTAGGAATATTACAGAAGCTATTTATTACTGTTTATTACTGTTTGTATATGTGTATATTATAAATAGTTGTTAATTAACGTTTCCAAGATCGAAAGCAGTGAATTAGCAGAATCGTATGCACGCCGGACGAAATGCTGCTAAGCATTTGTCCGTTTTTTATGTTTAGACTTCAAATGCCGCCGAGGTCGACTTTGCTTTTCAACTTTTCGGGGTCGAATAAATAAGTACCAGCTGATCATTAGAGACCGATGTAATCCACACGAAATTCCGCGAAGGATTTTGCCCTCCGTGTTAACGATTCTGATAGCTCGCTGACCAACATTGGTAGCCTTGTGCTAAAATTTGAAAATAATATTTACTTAATTTAAAGCAGCGAGCTGGCAGAATCGTTAACACGGCTGGCAAAATTCTTCGCGGCATTTCAGTGTGTCCTTTAAGTTCTGAGTTCAAATTCCACCGAGGTTAACTTCGTTCTTCATCCTTCCGGGGTCGATAAAACAACTAGCACTTGCGCAACGGGGTCAATGTAAAAGACTAAACATCCTCCCCGGAAATTACTGGTCAACTGCCAAAATTTAAAATCAATATTTCCTGCACCTGAAATTGTTTGGCTAAATTGAGGTCTTTAGAGCCAAACGTACTTACGTGACAACCGTACGTTTGTACCACTCCAGCTCATTCGTTGCGAAGAACTTCTCGTCACAGAGCTTTCTAATGATTATATATACGTGTTTATTTGTGTGTGTGTGTGCGTACGTATTTTAGTTGTGGTGACTTATATATATATATATATATATATATATATATATATATACACACACACAAACACACATATATATGTATATATATACATATATATATATATATATATATATATATATATATATATATATATATATATATATATATATATTTATATATATATATACCTTTGTTTTTCTGTCTGTCTGTCTGACAGATAACTTTGCAGCAGCATTAGTAGTAGTAGTAGTAGTGCTGGTGGTGGTGGTGGTAGTGGTGGTTGTGGTTGTAGTGGTGGTGGTGGTGGTGCTGCTGCTGCTGATGGTGGTAGTAGTAGTAGTAGCAGCAGCAGTAGTAGTAGTAGTAGTAGTAGTAGTAGTAGTAGTAGTAGTAGTAGTAGAAGAAGAAGAAGAAGAAGAAGATGAAGAAGGAGAAGAAGAAGAAGAAGACGAAGAAGAAGAAGAAACGACTGGTTCATTTTCGCCACAAGGAAACAATGACGTGTCTTCTTGATTCCCCATTTATAATGTTCTTCAATTTTGTTCACCTCAAGAACGAAACTCCCTCCCTTTTAAGGTCTGTCGTCCGTGATTCATAGCACGTTGGGCCTCGGGTCGGATCCTTTTGGAGCGAGATGGCGATTACTAAGTGTCAGGCATCAAAGACACAACCTAGTCATACGTCCAACACGTATGTGTTCGCAGGCGTTAGCAATACATACGCATACACACACACGCGTATATGCATATACACACATACACACGCACGCACGCACACACGCAAACACACACACACATAGACACATACACACACATACGTAATACAACGATGCAGACGTATAGTCTCATGTTAGATTTATACATGCATACACATACATTCATACGCACATGTATATATGTGTGTGTATGTGTGCGCGCGGGCATGCGCGTGTATATATACATATATATATACACACATAACATATATATGTTGGTATATATGTATATATACATACACATACATTTATACACATATCCGTACACATACATTCATACAAACATGTATGCAAACACACACACATATATATATATATATAGGTGTGTATGTGCGTGTGTTTGTATACATATACATACATATGTTCACGTTCACGCAAGAACATATGTATACAAGCAGATAAACATACACGTTCTCTCTCTCTCTCTATCTCTCTCTCTCCCTCTCTCTCTCTCTCTCCCTCTCTCTCACACACACACACAGATACACACTAAGGCACACACAAACCAATAATACATCGTTGATACAGAGGTACAGTCATTTATACATGCATACACATACGTTCATGCACATATGAGTACATACATGTATACATACATACATACATACATACATACATTCACATCTACTTACTCTTTCGTTACGTACGGACATATATATCGAGCAAACGAATACCCACAAACACACAAACAAATGTATTTATATATATAATGCATCGATGCAGATGTGCAATCATACATTTTGATTCGTACTTGCATTTATACATGTATATATACATATATTCATGCATACATGCATACATACATATACATATATATATATATACATGAGTGGATTTGGTAGACGGAAACTGAAAGAAGCCTGTCGTATATATATGTATATATGTGTGTGTGTGTGTGTGTCTATGTTTGTCCCCCCAACATCGCTTGACAACCGATACTGGTGTGTTTACGTCCCCGTCACTTAGCGGTTCTGCAAAAGAGACCGGTAGAATAAGTGCTAGGCTTACAAAGAATAAGTCCTGGGATCGATTTGCTCAACTAAAGGCGGTGCTCCAGCATGGCCGCAGTCAAATGACTGAAAAATGTAAAAGAGTAACCAAGCAAACAAAATACTTGTTCTTGTGTTATAAGACTCGTCAAACTGATACTAAATAGTCATGAGCAAAGAAAACTGCGTGAATTAAAACAATGATGTGTATATATATATTTATTCGAAAGACGTTGCATTGGACGCGGACACGAAAATGCTTTTCGCTACTGAAACACAGCAACAAGCGCATTCAGGTCCAAATCTGCAAGAGCGTGATGAGATTGAATACACACATCCTTCCTGCCGTAAGGCTTTGCTTCAACACGTGGCAGCTTAACTTAATTCGTCCTTAGTCAAAAGGCACATGTTGTTATGTCCTGTTAATTGCTTTTATATTTGTGTAACACTTCTCTGTTTTTTTTTTATCCCGCCCTTGTTTTCGATTCCAGGAAATCTAATGCTCGTAGCGTAGATTTTTCATTGGGGCTGGCCGGATTGGAGCAATCTCGAGTATAACCAGCCGAAATTGCAAAGATAATCTGGAACTCGACAGAGGATACAAAACTCCGAATGACCCCTCCTTATTTTCTTTGTATCGTCTATCTGGATGTTTTGTGGTCCCTTCTTCTTGTCCCATTTTTGTATATGATATATATATATATATGTATATATATATATATATACATACATACACACACAGATATATATATATATATATATATATATATATATATATATATATATATATATATATATATATATATATATATATACATATATATATATATATATATGTATGTATATATATATATATATATATATATATATATATACATATATATATATATGTGTATGTATGTATGTATGTATGAGTGTATATGTTGACAAACATACCGACACCTCATTTCGCCAATTACATAATTACGTCATATCTAGTTCTTATCAATGTTACTTATATGCACATATCTATGTATTTCTGCACATTTTTTATTTCTTTTCTTTTTAGTATATTGGATGAACATTGTTATGACACTATATCTAAGTATTTTATGTTGACAACAAAACTATAGCCACTAACAACTCAACAAGGACATATATGGTGTCGCTTTTACAACTACACACATTTGTGATTTTAACTCATACATGCCTATATATATATATATATATATATATATATATATATATATATATATATATATACATACACGAGTATATATATATGTGTGTGTCTGTGTGTATTATATATATATATAACTAAATATAAATAAATACTAAAATAAATACGTTCAATTTCAAAGACGATTTCAACCGTTTGAAAATGTAACCGATGAATCAAACAAAATGGAAGAAAAATAAAATAAGAAAACTATATTCTTGAAGTAAAAAATCTGAGCAGTAAAAAATATACAAAATAAAATGTGATAGAAAATTTACACACTATAAGTCATATAATCTTTAATAATTACATACATGTATATATATATGTATATTTATGTTTATACAGATGAACACAAGTCAATGTATATAGAAATTATACATTACATGCATAGACACCCACTTACATATATTTATGCATAATACTCAGACATGCATATACACCCAAACGCATATGCATACATGTATCCATGTATATATGGTATAAATATATATATATATATATATATTGATAGATAAAAATATACATATCTCTATCTATCTATCTATATGTCTATAAATATATATATATATATATATATATGTATATATGTATATATATATATATATATACATATATATATATATATATATATATATATATATATATATATATATATATATATATATATATATATATATATATATATATATATATATATATGTATATATGTATATATATATATATATTTATGTGTATATATATATATATATATATATATATATATATATATATATATATACATGTATGAACACAAACGCATGTACACACGCACACACTTGTGTACGCAAATATATGAGTGTGTGTGGGTGTTTGTGTCTTAGTATATGACAGCTTGTGTGTGTCATATTATGTACATATACACCAGTGTGTTTCGGTATGAGTGTGTGTACCTATGTGTGTTCTATGTATCTGTACGTGTTTGTTTGTTAGCACAAAAGCATAAGTATGTTGCGAATTCTCGCTTGTGGTGAAAGTACGTAGTCTTTATGTTTCTTTCTTTCTTTCCTTCTTTCTTTCTTTCCTTCTTTCTTTCTTTCTTTCTTTCTTTCTTTCATTCTTCCTTTCTTTCTTTCCTTCTTTCTTTCTTTCTTTCTTTCTTTCTTTCTTTCATTCATTCATTCTTTCTTTCTTTTTTACTTTCTTTTAGACTCTATAAGTATAAATCATATATATATATAAATATTTTTTACTGTTTTCCGTTTCTTTTTAGCGTTAATGGTATTTCACCATTCCTACTCACGATGTTTCCTTCCATTTGTCTTCTTCGGGAGAAAGTAAGCAAAACTTTTGAGAGAATTGATAATTGCTTGTGGTTAAGTTCTCTATATACATTCCCATTCTTCGAAAATGGTGGTTAAGTGATGGAAACGCTGACAACTGTGACAAAATCTCCAGGAATTTTCACAACTAATTCTATATGATTATTCTAGTTTTCACACCCACATGCACACGCACATACATACATACATACATACATACATACATACATACATACATGCATACACAAACAAACACACATTCGAATGCACAGAATATATACATATTTCAATATATATATATGTATATACATACTACATAATTACTAAATGCATAAATTTATATATATATATATATATGCATATATTTTCATACATGAATACATACAAACACGTATTACACACACATAAAGATGTATACTTACGTACGCTACTATAAAAAAATTCACAAATTGTATACACACATATGGGTGTGTGCGTGTGTGTATACATTTATGTATGAACATAGGAATGTATATTATATATATGCATAGATATTTTTGAGCAAATATCTCTCTCACTCTCCCGTTTTCTTTCTTTATCTCACTCTCCCGTTTTCTCTCTTTCTCTCACACTTTCTCTGTATACATATACATACATACATGTATATATGTATATACAACACACACACACACACACATACACTTGGACACACATATATGTATATATATATATATACATAAACACAAACTTGCATATATATATTCATATATACATACTTGTGTATATATATATATATATATATATATATATATATATATATATATATATATATATATATATATATACACATTTACAAAATCGTGTGACGCAAGCAGTTTTGTGTTGAAATTTGAACGAGAAATATTTCTAACTTTCTCTTGCAGGTTAGAAAAAAATTTAAGATTATAAACATGTCTCTCTTCCTCTCTCTTACTCTCTTACTCTACCTTTATATCTATCTATCTTCCTCTTTATCTCTCTCAGTCTCTCTCTCTCTCTCTCTATATATATATATGCGCATGCGTCCGTAGATACATGCTTCCATGCATGCATACTCAAACATATGTGTGTACATATATATATATGTACGCATATATATATATATATATATATATATATATATATATATATATATATATATATATATACATGTGTATATATACATACATACCTACACACACACATACACACATATATATATATACATACACACATGTTTATGTGCGTGCTGGTATATTACACAGGGTAGGGTAATGCTGATATAAAAAATACAGCTAGAATTTGTTGAGGGAGACATATGGAGAATCAGTAATAACAAACACAGAAACATACATAGAAGCAAAATATATCAAGATGGAAATTGTGATAAATAGACTCATAGAGTGAAGTGATAAATGGAAGTTGGAATAAACGCGAAGATAAATAGGATTGTGGGTAAAGAGATGCGTAAATGTACAGGTAAATAGATAAAAATATATATAATAGGCGTGGCTGGGTGGTAGGAAGCTTGCTTCACAACTACGTAGTTCCAAGTACAGTCTCCCCGTATGTCACCTGGGGTAAGTGGTTTTCTACCGTAACCTCTTGCCCGCTGATGTCTAGTGAGTGGATTTGGTTGACAGAAACTGAAAGAAGCCTGTCGTGTATACACACATGCATATACTTTTTACTCTTTTACTTGTTTCATACTGCGGCCATGCTGGAGCACCGCATTTAGTTGAGCAAATCTACCCTAGGGCTTATTTTTTGTAAGCCTAGTAGTTGTTCTAGCGGTCA
>NC_142940.1:15890783-15895783 GCF_046866305.1 Octopus bimaculoides | reverse complement strand
TGTTCTGAGTTCAAGTTACGCTGAGGTCGACTTTACCTTTTATCCTTTCGGGGTCGATATTATAAGTGCCAGTGAAGTATTGGGGGCGATATAATCGACTTAGCTCACCAAATCCCGAACTTGTACCAAATTTTGAAATCAATATTAAAGATCAATACCATCTACAGTCTATCATTTAATAGCTTATACCATGGTTTCGTTAATTCTTTTCGTTAATCTGTTTAGTCGCGGAATACATACATACACACGCACACACACACACACACACACACACACATATATATATATATATATATATATATATATATATATATATATATATATATATATGTATGTATATATATGTATGTATGTATATATATATATATATATATATATATATATATATATATATATATATATATATATATATGATTGACCGTTGACTGAACACTATTCAATTTTTTTTCTCCGTGTTTTTCTCCTTGTCTCCGTATTCTTTCTGTTGAAGAGCGTAGCTCGAAACGTCAAAGACTTTCCGTATTCCCGAGCGTCATACTAATATATACTTTTGTTATTTACACCACCTGTCCTCGTCTGTTGTTATTTTTTGTATATTCTCCCATATATATATATATATATATAGGGGAGAATTCACAGAAAAAATAAAAGACGAAGATAGGTGGTGTAGACAACAAAGAGATGTAATAGTTTAAGGCTCGGAAAGAGAGAGAGAGAGAGAGAGAGAGAGAGAGAGAGAGAGGAGAGAGAGAGAGAGAGAGAGAGAGAGAGACGAAGGGTTTCTTTCTGTTTCTCTCTACGAAATCCTCTCACAAGCTTCTGGTTGGCCCGAAGCTATAGTAGAAGATGCTAATCCAAGGTGCCACACAGTGGGACCGAACCCAGAAGCATGTGGTTGGGAATCAAATGCAATAGCTTAGCCCCGAGAGGCAGAAGCCACTGTGTTAGTGCCAATAGTGATAAGACGTGTAGAGATGGAGAGAGCGGAAAGGGGAAGTAGTAAAGGGAAACCGAGAATGACCTATAGAAGGAATGGGAGTTCGTCTGTGCACAAGAGGTCAGATGCATAGACAAGAAACTCTACGTCAATCGCTTAGGCGTATCCAATTTTCGATGGGTCTCATATACCAGTTGTGATTTTATTTTTTTAAGTAGATATGTAGTAGCTTAGCATGTGCGGAATGTTATTTTCATTTCTATCTTTCTTTCTTTTTTTTTTTACCGAAGCAGCCTATAAATCGACCAAGGGATCTGCTGGAGATCCCTAGTACATTGGAAGCCCGGATTTTAAAATTTCATTTCCGGAGACTTTGAGTGAATGCATGAACCACTAGCAACTGCATACCTATTTATGTCTTCAGCAAACCGTAGAATCATCCCAAGTATATGAGAAGTATATGATCTTTATCTTTGCAACTTCGGGAGAGGATTAAAGGTAAGGACGATTTCGGCTTTTTGAACTCCGAACATAATGATTCAATACACCTACTCAGCGCCACGGTAGGGTGAACAAAAGCGATAAGATATCTAGTGAAGTAATCTAGGTTTTCTGGCTTCTTTGAATTATGACAATAGTCACCTATATTAATAAAAACGTAACTCTGTCTGTCTGGGAGTCTTCTTTTTCAGTCTACATTTGCTCTACATAGACATATTATACCTTCGTGAATTCAGGATGATCCCAGGATTGAAAATCTGTCCTTCATTTGGATCATGAACATCCAGCATTGGGATTTAATTTAAAAGCAGTTGGGTTGCTATTTCTAGCAGGTAAAGAAACCGTTAAAGGTGCAAGAGTTATCTCGCTTAGCTTTAATTTTACAAAGGAATTTAGTGTTTCTTTTATATTTTTTTAGTCATCAAACTTCGGCCACGCTGGAGCACCACCTTGGAGAATCTTAATCAAACAAATCGGCACCAGTTCTTTCTTTTTTATCCCTGGGACTCTATTTTTATTGGTCTCTTTTACCGAACCGCTAAGTTACGTGAATATAAACACAGCAGCACCAGATATCAAACGGTGGTGGGGACAAACAGAGACACAAAGTCACAATACACACACCCCCACACACACACACACACACACACACACACACACACACACACACACACATTCTATTCAAATTTTAAAAGAGTTCCAAATATTTGTGAAGCTACAAGTTTTTCATTTAAACTGAATTTAAAGTAATGGCATATTGGTTGTTGGCACTCCGTCGCTTACGACGTCGAGAGTTCCAGTTGATCCGATCAACGGGACAGCCTGCTCGTGAAATTAACGTGAAAGAGGCTGACCACTCCACAGACACGTGTACCCTTAACGTAGTTCTTGGGGATATTTAGCGTGACACAGAGTGTGACAAGGTTGACCCTTTGAATTACAGGCACAACAGAAACAGGAAGTAAGAGTGAGAGAAAGTTGTGGTGAAAGAGTACAGCAGAGTTCACCACCATCCCCTGCCGGAGCCTCGTGGAGCTTTCGGTGTTTTCGCTCAATAAACACTCACCATGTCTGGTCTGGGAATCGAAACCGCGATCCTATGACCGCGAATCCGCTGCCCTAAACACTGAGCCATTGCGCCTCCACTGCCATATTGGTAGGGTACCAATAAATGCCTTATTACTATCGCTCTCCTTAGTGTTGGTCTGCAATCCCAATTAGCCCTTCGCAGGAGCAAGCCTGCAAGCTAGTTACTAATTAAACTAGTTTCTAATATAACAGCGATGCCGGAAATTTGTGTGTGTCTGTATGGGGGGGGGGGTAGAAGTCGATTAAATCACCCTCAGTTCATGACTGGGGCTTTATTTTATCGACCCTGAATGAAAACCCAAGATTGGCTCCGGGCGGAATTTGAAACCCGAACGTAAAGAATCGGGACAAATGCTAATGGTAATAGTCTCCGATGACCTCCAAGAACTCTACTAATGTACTACACCTGACTTGAAAATAATGACGATGATAAAAGATATCGGCAACGTAAAATGAAGAGTTATCGAGCAAAGAAGCAAAAAAATAATGGCAAATAGTAAGAACACACACACGCACACATACACATACATACACACACACATATACACATACACACATACACACACAACACACAAACACACACATACACATACACACACATACACGTATATGCTGCTGTGTGAGTATATTTGTATGTATAAAAGTATGTTTGTGTACATATGCATATATATATATATATATATATATATATATATATATATATATATATATATATATATATATTTATTTATATATGTATATATATAATGACTGTATATGTGTATACCTTTGTTTCTATCTATCTATCTATCTATTTATCTATATATGTATCTACCTTACTTGTTTCTCTCTCTGCCTCCAAACACACGCGCGCACACACACACATACACATCTACACACATACACACATACACCACACATACATACACCACACATACATAAACACATGCTTATACATATATATATATATATATATATATATATATATATATATATATATATATATATATATATATATATATCACATAAGAAGACGAGGGCGAGAACATTGGCAAATTCGGAAAAGAAGGGATGGTTTAAACTTGGACAGAACGAGAGAGAAATAATAACGGCGAAAGCAATGAAAAAAAGAACAAAATGGTGGAAGACGTCATCAAACAATAATTGTTTGGCCTCCTTTCTAGTCTATTCGTTATTAGAACAACTAAACAACTATGTGTCGTAGATTATTGTGAGCAAGGCTGCATTAATTACCTATTAATAAGAGACTGAAGCATCTCATTTTGTTACCACAGGACGAATCTGCTTTGTATTTATCTATGAAATCTATTCTAAACAAGACGTTTCTTTTCTGTTCTTTTTTTTTATGGCGTTCTATCTTGGATTTGTTTCGTTGTCTTTTTCGTTTCTTAGCACTTGATCTTTTTTGTTTTTTATTTTTTTTTACTTTTTGTCTTTTGTTTTGCTTTCAATAGATTGTCGTTTGTCCATTTGTCAATAATGTATGTATGGGTGTATTTACTTATATAGAGTACTGGAGTACAATTATGTACACTTCCTAATATATATGTATGTGTATGTGCGCTTGTGTGTGTATGTGTGTGTATATATATATGTATATATATATATGTATATATATATATATATATATATATATATATATATATGTATATACACACACACATACACACACACTCACACATATATATATATATATACACATAAACACACATATATGCCTGTATACACACACACACACATGTATAAATATATGTATGTGTGTATCTTTGTATGTATATATATATATATATATATACATACATGCACGTGTATGTGTCTTTGTGGGTATAAGTTTGTATACATATGTGTGTGCATGTGTGTGCGTTGGTGTTTAATACTATCGTTTTTAGGTTCGCGCCTTAGATGCCATTCTTCCAATCAGACCATTATTAGTTTCTTTGTTTTAAGGGGTGCATCAACATCACTTTCAAAACAAAATCAAAACAAAATAATAATAACAATTTAAAACAAATCAAAATAAACAAGAAAGGAAAATCTGTCCTTAAACCTCCCAATACTTCGTTCATCCTCTTTCTATAAGATTACCACTCTAACACCTTGTACACACACGTCTATTTGTCTGTCTGTCTGTCTTTCAATCTATCTATCTACCTATCTATCTATCTATCTATCTATCTCTGTAAACATACATACACACGCGCACACGCACACACACACACACACACACACCCATACATATATGTTTGTGTATGTATGTATGTACGTATGTATGAATATTTACAAAAATAGATAGCTAGATAGATGGCTAGAAAGATAGACAGATAAACAGATAGACATACAGACAGGTAGAGAGATAGTTTTATATATATATACATTTATCTATCTACACACACACACAAACACACACATACACACACACACACACACCCATATATATATATGTGTGTGTATGTATGTGTATGTATGTATGTGT
>NC_142940.1:15873283-15885783 GCF_046866305.1 Octopus bimaculoides | reverse complement strand
ATAAGGTATAAATCAAACATGGGGTCAACTGTGTTGTGTTCTTGATTACAACACTTCATCTCACTTTGTCCTACGTCCACTTCGACATCTGGCGTGTGTTACACCCTGCATCTGTCCAGGCAACGTCAATTATATGGAAGGAGTGTGTTAATGTGCAGTACGAGCATTTGATCACTACAAACAAATCATTTCTCTGTTTACGAAAGACTACCATTATTCATTATGAAGGGCAGTATTTGGCAAAATCATTAAAAGATTCGACAAAATACTTTGCGTTATTTAGTTATATCACTCTGCGTTCTGAGTTCGATTCACTCCCAGGTCGATTTTACCACTTAGCACTTAGGAAATGCATGAAATAACGTCTCAGTGAAATACTTAGGATCAATTTAATCGACTACAATTTTCCATAAATTTCTGGCTAGGGCCTATGTTATAACCGGAGATAATGTTTCTATAATTTTAGACCGTTAGATTACCTGTATATACCTGTGGTAGAGATCTAACTGTCAATTTTAACAAGTTGAACGGCATTGTGAAGGTTAGATCACTCTACGGTATTTAGTTACCTGCGTTCATAACCAATTGAAATCCATTGTGATTTACGTTCCATTTCGAGAGGCAGGCCTTTTGCTTCGTCAGCAGTAGGAACTTTGAAATATTTAGAATGATATTTATTGGCGGTTGTTTCCCCAACATGTGTGACACGCATATTGGTTTGGGTGGTTGGTAAGATTTTCCCAGAATTGATCATCCAGACATATATTTACAAAGTTGTGTGTGTGTGTGTGTAGCACACCAGAACAGAACTGTAACACATTCAGTTCAGTAATATTAAGAACGTCGATGCCTTTATCCATTGTAATGGAATACGTTACAAACAACATCATCGGAATTTACAGGTTTACAGAAATAGGATTTACCAAGACATTTCGCTACACTTCATACTATTATTGCACGTAGGAAAATGTAATATAAAGGCGATATGATATAGCTAAGAATATAGACATGTGGGTCACCGCCTTATTATGCAATCTACTTTTGTAGCATTTGCAGAACTTGTACAACAAGAAAGCAATGCTCAGGTCCCGAGTATATGGTTAACAATTCCTAGCATTTCAATGATGTTACCATCTCTTTCTCTACCTCACTCATTATTTATCTATCTATGTCGGAGATCGTGGTAGAATATTGTAAATCAGCTATATTTTTTTAAGATTTATTCCTTTCTGATAGAGGCGCAAAACCTTAGATTTTGATGGAAGGAAGGGACGAGTCAATTGTTTTAACCCTTGTACTCAACTAACTTTATTGACCACGAAAAAAAAAATGAAAGACGAAGTCGACCACGGAGGAATTTGAACTCAGAACGTAAAGAATGCTGAAGAGCTGCCAAGTAATTTCTCCGGCGCCGTAACACTTCTGCCAGCTTACCGAATTTGATATTTCTTAGATTTAATATTCAAATGAATATTAAACATACATACATACATATATATATATATATATATATATATATATATATATATATATATATATATATATATATATATATATATATATATATATATATATATATATATATATATACATATATATGTATATATATATATATATATATATATATATATATATATATGTCTGTCTGTGACTCTGGGTGTATATATGTGTGTGTGTATGTGAATGTGTGTGCACATATATACATACACACACACATATATATTGCGTGTATATATATATATATATATATATATATATATATATATATATATATATGCGTGCAGGTGTGTATACATGTATTCATATATGCATATGTCTACGTGCGCCAGTGCGTGCATATATCAACGAACTTATCTTGAACTGCTGTCGCCGAAATATGTAAATTTTTGTGAAATGCTACCCTACCCACACGCTAATTATATCATTCCTTTATAGACGAAACTTCTTTGAAATACTTCCAAAGTTTATAGAAGTTCTTTGAAGTGTTTTTAAATGTCCTTTGATTATTTAGATTTCTCCTTCCTCTGTCGCGTCTTTGCGTCAAAGGCTCTACCATAAGTAAAGACTTGTTTAAAGGCATTGCGTAAGAAAACTGCAGACTTTTGATAATCAGACATATTTTCTCATAGTTCCAAAAGAAAAAAAAAACAGAAAAAATTAAAAAGAATTCTTGAATGTGTTTCGTCTATAGAATATTGTATTCCATTATATTATAATTTAAAGACCAATCAGCTGTTTTTTCCTGTACTTTTAATGTTTATGTATGTATGTCTCACAGAAAATTCCATTTTTATGTCTCTTATTTATATCTTTTGTGAATCAATGTCTGTCTCTGTCTCTGTTTTTTCTCGCTCAAACTTTCTCTCCCACTCTCTTTTCCCGCTGTTTCTTTCTCTTGTACTTTGGTTTCTTTTTCGTCTGTTGTAAGCGGAATTGTTCATTTTTGTAAACTATAGAATCACTTAAGTGTACATCCTACTTGCTTGTGTGTGTAAGTTGAGTTACAAATTCTTTAAATAGAATTCACTCAAAATTTCCAACAACTGCAATATATATATATATATATATATATATATATATATATATATATATATATATATATATATATATATATATATATATATATATATATATACATATATTTATATATATACATATATATATACATATATATGCACATAATGTATATACATATATATACATATGTATATACATACATACATACGTATATATATATATATATATATATATATATATATATATATATAGAGAGAGAGAGAGATACATATATATAAATATACGTATATGTACATATATATATATATATATATATATATATATATACACATATATATATACGTATTTGTATATATATATACATATATGTATAAATATGTATATATATATGTATATATATGCATATATATATATGTATATATGTGTATATATGTGTGTATATATACATATATGTATATATAGATACATATATATACATATGTACATATATGTATATATATATGTGTGTGTGTGTGTATATATATGTATGTATATAACCTCACTGGTGACTGTGTGGTGAGAAGCTTGCATCCCGACCATATGGTTAAGGGTTCAGTCCCACTGCGTGTCACCTTGGCCAAGTGTCTCTTGCTATAGCCTCGAGCCGACAAAGACCTTCTCAGTGTATTTGGTAGACGGAAACTGAAAGTAGCCTCTTTTGTATATGTATATACATATATATACGTACATGAGGTGGGGAGTATATATATGTATGTTTAGAGACTAGTGAATGCTGAAAAGTTCCTGGCTTTAAGGGTGTCGCGAAAGGCCTCGTTGGAGACCCACCCTTCCGAGTTCTTTTACAATGATTACAAAAACTGAAAAAATACCGCGACAATAAATGTGTGAATCTGAGAAGAGATTATGTTGAATAAAAACATAATTAACTCATCCACCTCTATTTTGTTTCACCCAAAGCCAGGAACCTTTTTAGCATGCCCTAGTATGTATGTATGTATGTATGTATGTATCATATGTGTGTATTTGTATATCTGTCTTTGTTGTCTACACACACACACACACACACACACACACACACACACGCGTGTGTGTAGCATATGATCGTCTCATTGACCATGACAGAGAAAATTGAGTAGATAATCTGCATCAAATTTTGCCAAAGGCTTGGTGATATCTGCTCAGAAGTCTATGCAAAGTTTTCAAAAAGTTTTCATCGTTCTCAACACAATTAAGATCTTGTGCAACTGAAACCCGTGTGTTACCCTCGTCAGCTGAAAGCAGCTTTGGCACAATGTTGGCAGACCCACGTCTCATACCCAAATCTTCAGTGATAATGGACTGAATTGAAACGTAACTAATCTGCACATCCTCTGAAAACTCACGGACGGTGATTCGACGGTTTCCCTTTACAGCTGCACGCACATCAGCGATGTTTTTCTCAGTTCTGCTGGTTACGGGTCTCCCAGAACGTTCGTTAATATCGACATTTTCTCAGCCATCTTGGCAACGTCTGAACCACTCGGACACTTGTTTGCGGCTCATACAAATCCTCCCTCCACACATTTCCCCCAACGTTGCATAGGCCTCTGCGCAGGCATCGTCATGACAACTTTCTCCGTCATGGTCAATGCAACCATTACACGCTACACACCTTCCACCCTAGTACTGCTGTAAATAGCGGAGGTGAGCTAAAACGTCGAGACTTAGTGCACACGCACAGCAGGCGTCAAGGTCAACCTTTGCCTAGTAGCTTTACCCTGCGTGCTTTAGCTTCGTTACTGCGGCAACAGTCCGGATACTTATTGATCATACCTCGTATATGTCATTCAAAAGATTATTGGCCACCCCTAGGCTGTAGTGCAAGACACTTGTCAAAGACGTCACGAATTTGGACTAAACCTAGTACGACGTATCTGCAAAGCGAGCTTCTTAATAATACGGTTATGCCTGCGAATTTATAGGCGAATGTATAGGCGCAGGCATGACTCTGTGGTAAGAATTTCACTTCCTACCTACACGGTTGCAAGTTCAGTCCCATTGCATCGTACCTTGTGCAACTGTCTTCTACTTTAGTCCCGAGCCAACCAAAGCGTTGTGAATGGATTTGGTAAACGGAAACAAAGAAACTCTGTATATGTACGTATATACCCATATTGTGTTCGTATTTGTGTTTGTATTAGTCCGACCACAACTGCATAACAATTGATACTGGTTCGTTTATATCCTCGTAATTTAGCGGTTCGGTAAAAGAGTCGCATAGAATAAATACCGGGTTTATTTTTAAAAGAAGGTACCTACTAGGGTCGATTTATTCGACTGAAACCCTTCAAGGCGGTGCCCCAGCATAGCTGCAGTTGAATGACTGTAACAGACGAAACATAATATATATATATATAGTAAATCCCCCCCCCCCCAAAAAAAAAGAACAGAAAAACAACAACGCGAGGACGTGGTACATGTAATGTATTAGCAGACGCTCAGGAAAGGAAAGAAAGATGCTTCAACGCTTCGAGCAGATGCTCTTCATCGGAAACGGAGGAAAGTCCAATAGAACAGAAGACAGAGGAAGAAAATCGCTAACAATTCACATGTGGTTTCATATAATAAAGGCAGTATATATATGCATATATATATATTGGGCAACCGAACACCCGTACCGGCACGCCTAGCTCCCTTCCGAGGAGGGAGATCAGCGGTCGGTATTTCCTCTCCTTCTCCCGGGCTGCATCGTGCAGCGCCGTACCCTGCTCATATCGGACCGTAACTTATTTTTTCAGAGCTTTTAATGTAGAAAAAGATATTTAGATAAAAGCGATATTATTTTGTACAAATATATATATATATATATATATATATATATATATATATATATATATATATAGTATATATATATAGTATATATATATATATACATATATACAAAGATATATACATATATATATTCATATATATATATATATATATATATATATATATATATACATACATACACACATACACACATATCTATATATATATATATAAATATATAATAAATATATATATATATATATATATATATATATACACGCACACACACATATACATACATGGATACGAAGGTGAGTCAGAAAGCAATGCAATTTTGCGTTACTCCTTGATGCAGTCTCGTATACACAGAAACATATATACACATATAGTTCATACATGTGCAGATATAATTATGTTCGCCTTTTCAGATTTTATATAAAATTTCTTTAAGTTAATAGATTGTCATTTAACATGAGTCCACACTTGCCGAACAAAGAGTCGATACATAAGGCTAATTCGAGCCCATCACAAGTTTGAATCGACTTCGCTACAAAATTTTATCAACTTTGGATTAAATCCACAGTCAACCTCGACCACGATCTCACTTGAAATTTGATCACAGATCGTACAACTATCAATAGAACGTAACACCGTAAATCGTCAATGTAGTCATCGTATTGTTTCCAACATCCGCCATTTTCTCTATCATCAATACGAATGCTGTTATGACTAAAAATGAGTAAAAATGCCACCAACAAGATGCTTGTGTTGTATTTTGGTTTCAGATATATCATTCCCTAAAGAGTATCAACTGAAAGAGCTGATGTAATGGCCTACCATCCGAAATAGGGATCAAAGATATACTGGTATCGTGCGCAACATACGATTTCTCTTTCTCTTATCTTCCTAACTTTCTAATTTGATACTGTCTCTATGACCACCCTCCATCTGTAGTCTTTGAAAAAACGTGATAAGTTTATAAAACTCCTCTCTCTTATCTCTTTAATCTATCTGCTCTCTCTTTCTCTCCGGCTTTCTCTTTCTTCTCTTTCTCTCTCTCTCTTTCTCTGTCACTCTTCTGTTATTTCCCTGTCATTCTATTAACCTTTCTAATGTCTTGTTTCCTATTCGTTTCTGCATTTGCTTTATTTCTTCCTTTCGTTTACTGTCTCTCAGTCTCTGTCTCTCTTTCTTTCTCTCTCTCTCTCTTTCGCTCTCTCTCTCTTTCTCAATCTCTAGCTATCTCTCTTTCTCTCTCGCACCTTTCCTCACACGTTCTCAATTTTCCTCCCCCTCACTCTACATTTACATCTTTGTGTTTATTATTCCTCTTCGATTTTAACTTATTTTTTCAGAGCTTTTAATGTAGAAAAAGATATTTAGATAAAAGCGATATTATTTTGTACAAAAATGAAAAAAGAAAATACATAAATATATATATATATATATATATATATATATATATATATATATATATATATATAAACTAAGAGAAAAAAATCAAAAAGAATCATTACAACAACAGCAAGAAAACAACAGCTATAACGAGGCACATAAATTTCCTATATTGCTAACAACGAAAGTCGTTCTTTTCACAGACATTAAAAAAAAAAATCTATAGCAATTTTTTTAAAGATATTAAAAATATAAGCAGTCGAATATTTCATTCTCTTCTCATATACATTTTCCCTTTCATTCTAAACTTCTGTATATACATACATGGATGCATACATACATGCACACATCGTTACATACATGCATCAAATCATATAAACAAAACATAGACACATAGACATACATACACACACATACACGTTTATATACGGATATATATATGAGTGTGTGTGTGTGTGTGTGTATAAACATAAATATATACATGTATACACAAACACTCAAACACGCACACTTATAAAGAAGCAACACACACGCACGCACACACACACACACGCATATATGTATATATGTATATATATATATATATATATATATATATATATATATATATATATATATATATAAATATGCGTGTGTGAAGATATGCATACATACATACATATATATATATATATATATATATATATATATATATATATATATATATATATACATATATATATACATAGACACGCACATACACGCTCACACACAATATAATAGTCGCTAATAAATGAATAGCTGCAAAAATAAACAAATGAATAAATAATAAATTAGCAAGTAAAAGAAGAATGTTAAAATCCAAGAACTCAATAAATGTCGAAGTTTTCCAGTTATTAGCTTGTCGACTCACAGCCAGTTAAAAAAAAAACTAAGCTAAAAGTAAAAAAATGAAGATATATATATAAATGTAGGAGTGGAAGGAGGAAGGAAATAGAGAGACCTTTAGCAGGGAAGTGAGGAAAAGGCTCAAATATAAACGAAAATAAAGAGTTAAATAATGAAAACGAAGAAAGAAAGAAGAAAAGAAAGCGAAACATAAAAGAAAAAAACAGAAAGAAACAAAAGGGAGCCTGAAAGAAAAGAAAAAAGAAAGAAACAGAAAATAATAAATAAGCAAAATGAAAAAGAGCGAAATGCCAATTTAATTCTGAGTCGACCAAGTTTCGATTGCTACTTCGCTTTCAAACTACATATGGAAAATAAATAATAATAATAATAATAATTGTTATCATTATAAAAACAAGAACGTCAAAATTAACGAACATACAAACAAACATATAATAAAAGAAGGAAGAAATATTTCCACCTCCACCATGGAGAAGAGAATTTCAAGTTACAATAAATATATCGGAGTGGTGGTGGTGGTGGTGTGGGGGGGGGGGGTTGATTTGAAAGGAAAAATAGCTAGGTTAATCCCTCTTCTCTGTCATTATGTCTCTTCAAATTTGCCGTATAGTTCTCTTTGTTTGCTGTTTAACTTTTGTTTCACCTCCTTCCTATATTTCACGCCCTATTTCTACTCGTGTCTCTATTAAAACGGAGGTCACAGTTTCTTATTCTGCGCACCCACCGATGACCGTCCCCACCCCCGCCCTTTAATATAGTCGTTAACACAATCGTTAATTCATGCTGTATGCTCTTTCAACCCACACTACGCACCTACAGTGTTATAATATTTCATTGGAAGCATATATCTTGAGATGTCGGACGTCTGTTAAAAGAAATTACAATTATGTATATTCAATGATGAAGAGAAGATTCCGTTATATATATGTATTTATATATATATATATATATATGTGTGTGTGTGTGTGTGTGTGTGTGTGTGTGTGTGTGTGTGTGTGTGTGTTTGTGTGTGCATGTATATACATATATCTATATATATATATATATGTATGTATAGATTAGATAGATATACATACATGTTTGTACGTATCTATCTATCAACCCATCTACCTGTATGTATGTATGTATGTATGTATGTATGTATGTATGTATGTATTAATGTATATGTGTATATATATATATATATATATATATATATATATATATATTATTTTTGTAGAACTTATCGACCACAGTATTTATTTTTTTTTTTTTAAAGCCCCATACTCAATCTATCGGTCTCTTTCACCGAATTGCCAAGTCTCGTGGTTCGGAAACACACCAACGTCGGTTGTGAAATTGAGTGTGACGGACAAACGCAAACACAGATGCAAAATGCACACACACACACACACAAACACACGCACACACACACACACACACAGACATTCACATACATGAGTTGTAGTATTAGAATTTACGTACATCAACAGACAGGGCGCCAGAAATTGCTAGATATAATAACATGAAGTTCACAGTGGAGTAAAACAACCTTGAGAGTATCATGTGTTGGTGGGATATTGTAGATATGTAAGTACCAAATCCAATTTAAACCGTACATCCGACTCAGGGCAGGTTCTAGATGCAGCGTAAGTATAAAACAAACGTAAACAGGGTTTAAAATTTACTCCAGCTGTTACGGTAGAATTGTATTGATGTACCATAGAATCCACTATCTTCAGGCAGAATTTTAAACAGGTATAAGCAGGTGAGATATCTTGATGACGAATCCACCAACATTATTGGATAGCTTACATTATTGTTAGTGTTACTAACAGCACCAAGCTGTCAGAATGGTTAGTGCACCGGGAGAAAACGCTCTTCACATTCTGAGTTCAAATTCCATCACCGTGGTCGACTTTGCCTTTCCTCCTATAAAGGTCGATAAAATGAGTACCCGTTGAATACTCGGGTCGATGTAATCGATTTAAACTCTCTCTGGAAATGCTGGTCTTGTACCAAAATTTGAAATTAAAAGTACTAACAGCAACAATCCTAGCAACAACAGTACAAAATCTGCCTCAAACTCAAACTCATAACAACAATAAGACCCCCACCATCATCGTCACCACAATCCTCACTCCCATCCACCACCGCCCACCACCACTAACAACAACAACAACATAAATATAAACAACAGCGTAAATGCTGACCGCAGTAATACGAATTTCACCACCCCTTTCCCCACCCCTAATAACACCACCCCCTTCAAAAACAACAGCACTAACACTAACGCCACCAACACCAGCATCAACCACAACGCCAGCATTGGCATCAGCAACAACACAACCAAAACTAACAAAGCTTTCATTGCCAAAATCGCTCCATCATCCCTATCACACACATCGATCAATAATATGACCATGAACACCGCCAACACCATCGCCTCCCATAACATCAACATTAATACTTGCTTCTACTTTAAGGCGGCGATCTGGCAGAATCGTTAGTACTCCGTTACATTCTGAGTTCGAATTCCGCCGAGGTCGACTTTGCCTTTCATCTTTTTGGTGTCGATAAGATAAGTAACAGTTTGTCACTGGGGTCGATGTAATCGACTAATCCCTTCCCTAAAAATTTCATGCCTTGTGCCTTTTGTAGAAAGGATTATAATTGTTATTATCTTTAATATTGTTATTATGGCGGTGAGCTGGCGGAATCGTTAGCACGCCGGGTAGTAATGCGGATTAAGTAGACGGGAACTGAAAGAATCCTGTCGTGTGTATATATATATATATATATATATATATATATATATATATATATATATATATATATATATATATATATATGTATATATATGTGTGTGCGTGTGTGTGTATGTGTGTGTGTGTATTCTTTGGTATGTGCTTGTCCCCACTACCGCTTGGCAACCTGTGTTGGTGTGTTTACGGCCCCCGTAATCTAGCAGTTCGGCAAAAACTATCGATGGAATAAGTACGTGACTCAAAAAAAAAAGAAGAAAAAAAGCACCGATGTCGATTCATTCACCTAAAATATAAAAAAAAAAATTTCAAGTCAGTACTCCAGCATGGCCGCGGTCCAATGACTGAAACAAGTAAAAGGATAAAAGATAGTCTGGTAATGGAATGACCTTGATCATAGGTCCACTGGACCTAGGGCTAAACAATGATAACACAACGATATTCCTCATCAACGCTACCGTTAAAAGTACAGAGACTACAATCACTAGCACCATCACCTCCACCGCGAACGGTACCATAACCACCACCACCACATCACCCACCTACCACAACCACAAGTACAGACGATACCGACACTAACACCGCCTCCACCACCCCCGTTTCCCTCGCCTCCATCGCCACCATCGCTGCTTCCATCACCACCACCATTAATTGAAGCGCCCCCACAGCGACCGATCCCCTACCAATTCTAATACAAACGTCACCACAGCCACCTCTTCCAGTATCACAAATACTAGCAAACAATACCGACGCCCGCACCTCCGCCGCCGCCGCCGCCGTCAAGCATCCACATCAGCATCACAACTATCATCCACCGGCGTCACCAGCCGCGCCACCACTTAGTTCAATTATCACGAAACATCTATTAAGTGAGATAGAGAGTGTTAGGATTATAAAATATACAGAACGACAAATCAAAGATCAAACAAAAGTGCCTGAAATAAACGACCAATTAGAAAGTTGACACCGAGAGGTCAACTGTCGGGTTCCTCATTTACTTCTGTGAGGTATGTTGAAATGGAAAAATACAATGACGATAACAACAACAACAACAACAGCAATTATCATAACTACCACAGCACAGCACAATTATCTTAGTCTCTTTTTACAGTCTGTAGTATATTCATTCTCTCCGTGTCTTCTCCCCCCCCCCCCTTACGAATTATGAACGCTTAAGAGCATCGATTCAATTCATTCATGTTATCTGAAACTACTACAAATAACAATTAATGATGGTAAGATATTGTTCTGTTCTTCTTCGTCAACTTTTCGAAAAGTGCTCTGCATGGAAATGACCGTCATTCACCAACCATCACATGTCCATCAATTCTCCCCTTTTAGTCTGCTGAAATTTCTGAGTGAATCTCAGCCCCGTAGATTTGACATCAATAATACTGATTTGCCTTAATTAGATAGCACTTTCCTATTATATATATGTGTGTGTGTGTATTTATATATATATATATATATATATATATATATATATATATATATATATATATATATATATATATATATATATATATATATATATATATATATATAGATGTATGTGTACCTATCTATCTATCTATCTATCTATCTATCTATCTATCTATCTATCTATCTATCTATCTATCTATCTGTCTATCTATCTATCTATCTATCTATCTATCTATCTATCTATCTATCTATCTATCTTTCTCTCTCTCTCTCTCTCTCTCTCTCTCTCTCTATATATATATATATATATATATATATATATATATATATATATATATATATAACTCTACCGTAAGGGGAGTTATATATATATATATATATATATATATATATATATATGGTTATAGGCGCAGGAGTGGCTGTGTGGTACGTAGCTTGCTTACCAGCCACATGGTTCTGGGTTCAGTCCCACTGCGTGACACCTTGGGCAAATGTCTTCTATTATAGACTCGGGCCGACCAATCCTTGTGAGTGGATTTGGTAGACGGAAACTGAAAGAAGCCTGTCGTATATATGTATATGTATATATATGTAAGTGTGTGTTTATGTTTGTGTGACTGTGTTTGTCCCCCCAGCATCACTTGACCCCGTAACGTATAGGTTCGGCAAAAGAGACCGATTGAATAAGTACTAGGCTTCCAATGAATAAGTCCTGAGGTCGATTTGTTCGACTAAAAGCGGTGC
>NC_142940.1:15850783-15853283 GCF_046866305.1 Octopus bimaculoides | reverse complement strand
ATATATATATATATATATATATATATATATATATATATCTTCTATGTCTCTTTCACTGTCTTTTTTCTCTTTCTCTTTTTTTCTTTTTCTTTCTTTTTTTGTTTCTCTCTCTCTTCCTCCTCTGTCTGTCCGTCCGTCTGTCTGTCTGTCTGTCTGTCTGTCTGTCTGTCTCTCTGTCTCCCTCTGTCTATCTCTCTGTCTATCTCTCTCTCTCCATTTCAAACTATTTGTCTTTTTATGTCTCTATCTTACTTTTCTTCCCGTTTCTTTCACTGCCTTTCTCTCACTCACTCATTCTCTCTCTCTCTCTCTCTCTCTCTCTCTCTCTCTCTCTCTCTTTCTCCTCTTCTCTATTTCGCTTTGTCTCATTATCTGGATCTCATTATCTGTCTATCCTTCTTCCTCCCCCTCTCTCCTTCTCTCTCCCCATCTCAGGTTTCCCTCCCTGTGTCTCCATTTTTTCTCTCCCGCTCTGTTTTCTCTCTCTTTCTCATCTCCTTTTCTCTCTCTCTATGCTCTCTGCATCTCTATACTCCTCTTAGTCCCCTCCTCACTCTATTTTTCTCTCCGTTTTCTCTCTCTATCCCTTCCAGCTGCTTCTGTGCCTCCCAAGTCTCTGTTCCTCTCTTTCTCCCCCTCACCCCCTTCTCTCCTCCACTTCTCTGTTTCTGTCTCCCTCCCACCCTCAATCCCCAGCATTTTCTTTCTTCAATCATTGCAGCCTTAAATATCTCTCTATCGATTTTTCTCTATCACAGTTTATATCCATCCCTTGATACAACGAACGCTTCTGAATGTGCATAGAAGGTTAAAAAGGTTCTTCATTTCTCCTCCTGAAGGAAACATTATTTGAAATTATCGTTATCCTATCATTAACTATGTCTTATTTAGCGGCTCTCGCGGCAACAATGCTGTTACTCAGTAACCAAAGCCAATTCCAAAGTAGCGCATTCTCAAAATGTTATTTGCTACATAAAATAATGATAAAACCAATACACAATAATAGTAATTCGAAGAATCAGGCGTTGGCATAGCCGCGTGGTTAATACGTTTGCCACGCAACCACATCGTTGTGGATCGGGTCCCACTAAGCGCTATCAGAATCAGTTACGATTTTAGCAGACCAATGGACTTGGACGGATATGTGTCCTCATCTTGTTTGTTGTTACCAGTGGTAACAATAAACAAAATGAGGACACATATCCGTAAATAATTCCTCATCGCTGACATATAGAACAACTCACTGAGTGGCTGTGTGGTAAGTAGCTTGCTTACCAACCACATGGTTCTAGGTTCAGTCCTACTGCGTGGTACCTTGGGCAAGTGTCTTCTACTATAGCCTCGGGCCGACCAAAGCCTTGTGAGTGGATTTGGTAGATGGAAACTGAAAGAAGCCGACCACAGCCACCTGGCTGAAACCCATAAATAAATAAATAAATATATATATATATATATATATATATATATATATATATATATATATATATATATATATATGTATGTATGTGTGTGTGTATGTTTGTGTGTCTGTTTGTGTGTCTGTGTTTGTCCCCCTAGCATTGCTTGACAATCGATGCTGGTGTGTTTAAGTCCCCGTAACTTAGCGGTTCGGCAAAGAGACCGATAGAATAAGTACTAGGCTTACAAAGAATAAGTCCGGGGGTCGATTTGCTCGACTAAAGGCGGTGCTCCAGCATGGCCGCAGTCAAATGACTGAAACAAGTAAAAGAGTAAAAGAGAGAGTAAAGAGCATTATTACTATTATTATTAATAATGATAATATCCGCATCACAACGAATTCCAGGCCTTGTGTCTATAGTTGAGAGGTCTATTATTATTATTATGACAATCTGGCAAAATCCTTAGCACTCCGAGTAAAATGCTTAGTGGTGTTTCATCCGTCTAAACATTCTGAGATCAATGGCCTAGTGGTTAGGGTGTTACACTATAGACCGCGAGATCGTTGTTTCAATTCCTAGATTGGGCGGTGTGTTGTGTTCTTGAGCAAAACATTTCATTTCACGTTGCACTCGGCGCGTAGAAACCGTGCACATCTTCGGGAAACCTCGGTAATTATCGTAGAGATGGATGAAATAATTTGAAATAATAATAATAATAATAATAATCATAATCATAATAAATGCCTTGATGCAGTATCTAGCTGTGGCTTTCATGGCTTCTCATCTTAGCTGATTGGAAGTACATGCACATTGCTTTGTCTTGGTATAAAATATGCGCTACAGTAAATATTCTACTCAATACCACAAATTTATTTGTTAGTTGTTTGACCTTAACCAGTTGAGCATGTCCCTTAATGGCTGACAATATGTGCATCTCTGATCGCAAGCAATGTGTTGAGAAGTATTCTTTGGAGTTTGAGTAATCCACCTCTGGGGACATAACTGTTTTGTTCATCATCCTTAAAACAAGCCTTATTCAGAGAGCATTCGAGCAGGGTGGGCTACTCGACCTGAGTAAAACTCTAACTGGGCCCCACCTG
>NC_142940.1:15838283-15843283 GCF_046866305.1 Octopus bimaculoides | reverse complement strand
TTAAGTTATAGCATTTCACTTATATTTTCGCTGTAACATTGTGTCTTGCGAAGCTGTGAAGTAAATGTGATGTAGAGAAGTGAAAATAGTCTGCTAACTTGAATCAACTATATTGTTAGTATATATATGCATATGTGTGCGTGTATTTGTGGGTGTTTTTGCATGTGTATTTATATATGTATTTGCATATGTGTATATGTGTGTGTGTGTGCGCGTGTGTGTGTGTACGTGTGTGTGTGTGTGTGTGTGTATGCGTATAGAGTTATCAGCAGCTACTCATGCGAAAGTCGTCAGGTCGTTTTCGAAATGAAAACAATAAACTCTTCGTAGGGTACCTTAAGCAAAATACGTACCCTTCTTAGCATTTGTCACTCATACAAATGAAATATTCATATTAAATTACAGAGTGGGAGTGCTAAGCAGTGAGAAATGATATTGTAAAGTTATCATCAATCTTTATTGCAATGTTATTATCGTCTGTCTTTACGTTTCGAGTTCAAATTCCGCTGCGGTCGACTTTGCCTTTCATCCTATCGGGGTCGATAAATTAAGTACCAGTTCCGTACTGGGGTCAATCTAATCGACTGGTCCCCTCCCCCAACATTTCGGGCCTTGTGCCTAGAGTAGAAAAGAATGCCATTATCAGTCCGAATATGGTTGAGGCATGTCCGAACCGGTCAACAAGCTACTCACTGCGTTTCGTCACGGAAAATATATCCCGTTTGTTGACAAATGGTGCGTATATACCTGTATCAGCTCGCAGTGCCACTTACCCATACCGTGAGATGCAAGCATTTCGGAGTAGTTATCTGCTCTTCAGTCACGGACACCAGGCAGGTGACGCTGCGAGCTGATTGAAGAGACTGATTCTCTTATGCTTTTCCAGTTGCCATACGGCGACTGGCAGCGCCGTGCTGCGGCTCACTGTAAGTAAATTACAGAGGGGGTGGGGGCGCTAAGCAGTGATAGTAAAATTGTAATGTTATTATCAGTCCGAATATCCTTGAGGAATGTCCGAACCGGTGAACAAACTACTCACTGCGTTCTGTCACGGAAAATATATCCAGTTTGTTGAAGTGTTGGTACTTGATATTCTTGCAGTGTATGCAGATAACAGGACCCAACTTAGTGAAAAGATCCGCTCTTGATTGTTCAGACGTACTATGTATGAAGATATTTACTCTAATATTTCCGAAGTACAGATTCCAGAGTACGCGAAGAAAATATAAACGAGTAACAAAGATGTACAGGTGTCAATTCATTACGGCTGTTTCAAGCGACGCCTTTAATTGATGTTTTCATTAATCAATTAAAGGAATCGTTTGAAACGGCCGCAATGAATTAGCACCTGTACATCTTTGTTACTCATATATATATATTTAAAATAGTAGGGTAAAGAATTGGATATCAATTTAATACCAGGAAAGTAGCACATTAAACAAATCAGGAGATTCAGAAAAAAATTTCTGAGATCTCAAAAGGATTATTGTATATTTATATATAAAAGAGACCATTAAGTGGATTGCTAATGTGCAAGAAGAAGATCACCGAACTATTCGGTGATCTTCTTCTAACACATTAGCAGTCCACTTAGTGGTCTCTTTTATACATACATACATACATACATATACGTATATATATATATATATATATATATATATATATATATATATATATATATATATATATATATATATATATATATATATAATTCAAAAAAACAATAACAAAAAAAACAAAAAAACAACAAGGTGAGGACGTGATATGGATAGTATTATTGGACGCTCAGGAAAGGAAAGAGAGAGTGTATATATATATATATATATATCAGTAAATATATGTATGTATGTATATGGATCGGTTCATTCGATTGAAAAGTCTATGAGGAGGTGTCCCAGCATGGCCGCAGTTTGGTGACTGAAACAAGTAAAAAATGAAGGATATAATGAAGACTTCCACTAATTGCAGGTGTAGATTGGAAGTTAGTTTGTCTCGGTTTTAGTTAGTGCAGAATCCTCATCAGTTCGTTATAGATTTATTTTCGTTGTGTGCCAAATTGTGTATGCACAGATATATGAAGTACGTATGAACACAAAACGGTTGTTACTAATTTGTACGATATACTGTATCTCTCCGAAACTGTTTCAGGAAACAAATTCGTAATATAGAAATAAAATAAAATAAAATAAAAATAAAAAAAAATGAGTAGAACAAATTAAAAATGAAAATGAAAATAAAGACTGCCAAATTAATTAGTAAAGGAAGCTAAAGAACATCTTAAAGACAATAAAAGTCCGAAATATTTGACATGAAAATAAATGAAGTTTTAAATTTCTTTGAGCAGTATTTTGCTATGGGAAATCAATTTGGGAATAACGCATCCAAAGACAAAACAATTAACAGCAGATTCTCTGTAAGCTCCAATAGATTCTACGAAACCATTATACCAAAGTAATGAAGAGAGAGAGAAAAAATAAAAGGAATATAAAATCAATTGACCATTTATGATTTTTTCCATCACGCCATTGTTTTCGATTTTGTCGTTGATATTATTATTTTTTTCTTTTTTCTCTTTCTGTTGTTTTTATTTATTTCATTAACATTTATTTTTTTTAAATTTTATTCTGTTCACTTCTTCCCCTCCTCTTAGTCTTTCCTTTTTTCCTTTTTTTTTATTGCATGATTTAAAAAATCCTTAGCCCTTTCACATGTTTCTATGTGAAATTGTTTCCGCTTGTTTCTCAAGTTCCAAATACGGTTTTGTTACGTTTTGCTTTTTTTTTTAAAAACTAATTCTTGTCGTTGCTGCGGTCTTCATCGTCGACGTTGTTGTTGTTGTTGTTGTTGTAGGCATTTTTGTTGCCGTAGTTTGTGTTATTGGTGTGATTCATGTTGTTGTTGTTCTTACTACTACTACTACTACTACTACTACTACTACTACTACTACTACTACTACTACTACTACTACTACTACTGCCGTCGCCACCACTACACCCCCTCTACCACGACGACTATTAGTATCATTACCACTACTACTGCCGCCGTCGCCGCCACTATCATCTCTCCTCCTCCTCCTCCTACTACTACTACTACTACTACTACTACTACAACTACTACTACTACTACTACGACTACTGATGCTGCTGCAGCTGCTTCCTGCTATTGTTACTACTACTACTACTACTACTACTACTGCTGCAGCAGCTGCTTCCTGCTATTGTCACTACTACCACTACTACTACTACTACTACTACTACTACTACTACTACTACTACTACTACTACTACTACTAATACCGCTGCTGCTATTACTGCTGCTGTTGCTGCTGCTGTTATTATTAAGACATCAATAAAATGTAAGCACAACAGACCTAATATAATGATTTGGGATAAGAAAAGAAACTGTGCACAGTTGTAGAAATTAGCTGCCCAGCAGATATTCTTATAAAGCTGAAGATCGGTGAAAAAGAGAATATCTATACTGAACTATTGAGAAATCAGCAGTTACTCTATCCAGATTACAAGTTCAGGTTTACACCTGTAATTATTGGGGCCCTAGCAAATGTAACACTCTACCTAAATACCAATCTTGAGAAATTAGGCTCCTGAGTACCAAAAGGAAGAAAGCTCATTCGAAGACTACAGATCCAATCCATTACTGGAACTGTAAAAAATCTGTAAACCTTTCCAGATGTTTATCATTTAAATATATGTGAGCATGTCTAGATATGCAACTATATGCACTAGAACACATGCAGAAAACAAAATATACATACATGCAAACAAACAAAGAAAAATACCATGCTGTTGATGTTGAAGTTTCAATGAAGGAGCCTTGAATATAGGTTGGAAACAGGCTCTTTCTCTATTGGCAGGAAATCTTGAAATAAAACGGAACAATGACATACATACACACTTTTCATAGGCAAGCAACATCCCTATATACATAAAATTACATATATAAATAATTACATACATATATATATCTGTGCACGTGTATGTGTGTTTGCGTTTTTGTGTGTGTTGCTTATGCATGATGCTGTCTTTCACTGAATTGGCAATCTAAACATTACACACAAATGTTTATGACTTATGAACACCCAGACACACAGGAATGGTTGTATAGAAGGATGTACGCATACATACATAGCGCTGTCATGTTTTAACTGTTACAAAATGGTGGCAACTAATAAATTCAAAGCTGCTAACAACGAGAATCATCTGTCGTTCATATTTCGTGTATATGTTTCTTTTTTCATTTCCATGCGTGTTACAGTATGTGTGTGAGTGATCGCCTCGCGTTTTCGTACGTGTTAATATTACTTGTCTTTGGTATTATGTTATATTCCTTTCTTATGTTTTGTTTTCTAAACGTGAAGCCAAACAAAGGCAATGAGATGAGCTTCTCCGATCGTCTTCTGTTTCTTTAATTTAATAATGCGTGAAATTGGTGCCTTCTGTAAATACTGATATTATTACAATCTGAAAGAATTTTTAGCAAAGAAACATAGTGTCGGGTGATGGGGTAGGAATGGGGGTGAGGCTGGAATGGCGATGTGTTGTGGGAAAAGGGGGGAGGATAAACTAGATTGTAAAAGAAATAGATAAAGAAAGTAATACTTAAAAGTATAAAAGAAAGAAAGAAAAATTAAAAGATGAAAACAGAAACAATGTTGGAAAGAATGGAAGGAAGAGAAAGTGTCAAGAAATGCTAATAAATTATTTACCATATCTATCTATCTATCTATCTATCTATCTATCTATCTATCTATCTATCTATCTATCTATCTATCTATCTATCTATCTATACAGACGTACATACCCACATACATATAGATATCTATTGATTTACAGACATATAAGATATATGGATATATACACACGTATATACACATAATTATATACATACGTATGTACTTAAATTTATATATATATATATATATATATATATATATATATATATTTCAACATATATATATATATACATATACATATATTTAA